>NW_025802933.1:114232-176483 GCF_021613505.1 Equus quagga
GTCACAATCCCTGACTTCAAAACATACTGCAAAGCTACAGTAATCAAAACAGCATGGTACTGGTACAAAAACAGGTGCACAGATCAATGGAACAAAATTGAAAGCCCAGAAATAAAACCACACATCTATGGACAGCTTATCTTTGACAACGGAGCTGAGGGCATACAATGGAGAAAAGAAAGTCTTTTCAACAAATTGTGCTGGGAAAACTTGAAAGCCACATGTAAAAGAATGAAAATTGACCATTCTTTTTCACCATTCACCAAAATAAACTCAAAATGGATTAAAGACCTAAAGGTGAGACCTGAAGCCATAAGGCTTCTGGAAGAAAACGTAGGCAGTACACTCTTTGACATCAGTATTAAAAGGATCTTTTTGGACACCATGCCTTCTCAGAGAAGGGAAACAATAGAAAGAATAAACAAATGGGACTTCATCAGACTAAAGAGCTTCTTCAAGGCAAATGAAAACAGGATTGAAACAAAAAAACAACCCACTAACTGGGAAAAAATATTTGCAAGTCATATATCTGACAAAGGCTTAATATCCTTAATATATAAAGAACACTCGCAACTCAACCACAAAACATCAAACAATCCAATCAAAAAATGGGCTGGAGACATGAACAGACATTTCTCCAAAGAAGATATACTGATGGCCAATAGGCACATGAAAAGATGCTCATCATCGCTGATCGTCAGGGAAATGCAAATCAAAACTACACTAAGATATCACCTTACACCCGTTAGAATGACAAAAATACCTAAAACTAATAGCAACAAATGTTGGAGAGGTTGTGGAGAAAAAGGAACCCTCATACACTGCTGGTGGGAATGCAAACTGGTGCAGCCACTATGGAAAACAGTATGGAGATTCCTCAAAAAATTAAAAATAGAACTACCATACGATCCAGCCATCCCACTACTGGGTATTTATCCAAAGAGCTTGAAGTCAGCAATCCCAAAAGTCCTGTGCACCCCAATGTTTATTGCAGCACTGCTTACAATAGCCAAGACGTGGAAGCAACCTAAGTGTCCAGCAACAGACGAATGGATAAAGAAGATGTGGTACATATATACAATGGAATACTACTCAGCTGCAAAACAGAACAAAATCATTCCATTTGCAATAACATGGATGGACCTTGAGAGAATTATGTTAAGTGAAATAAGCCAGAGAGAAAGATAATCTGTGTATGACTCCACTCATATGAGGAATTTAAAACTATGGACCAAGAGGAGATACAAGATGGCACCGTGAGTAGTCCTCTTTGTCTCTCCCCCTTCGAGTCTGCAATTATTTGGACACTTATCGCTTAACAAAGGATATCCAGACAGCATCTCAGGACGTCTGAGAGACCCACGTGACTATACATCAGAAGGCAGATGGACTTTCCTCCAGGAGGATGTGGAAATAGGTGAAAACTCTCCGACCCCGACCGGACAGCCTAGTACCCGCAAGCGCCTTTCTTCCAACGGATTCCCCCAGAAGATCAACACACATCTAGGGCAGGAGCGAGCACACAACAGAGGAGCGATGGTGGAAACAGGTGACCAGAACCCTACCTAACTCCCCCGCAATTACTCCTAAACGCAGAGGGAAACTTTGGAGTTGCACACCTGGGCCCGTGGGGAGAGTCTCTCCCCGCCATTGGCAGGGAGATCCCGCCTGGTGTTCGCAGCGCCCGGAGGGTCCCAGAGAGAGTCACTGAGGGTACGGAAGTCCCCTGGCTGCCACTGCCTGCACGGTGGGGCTAGGGATTGCCGGAGATCTCCAAGTGGACTGGGGCTGGGTGAAGCTCCAGAGGCCGACTGTGCGCCCCGGAGGGGAAGCTCCAGAGTTCCGCCCAGGCAGCAGACAAAACTCTCTGTCTGCCATTAGCGGAGGGGCCACACCCAGCATTCACGGCTCCAGGAAAGTCCCGGAGAGAATCCCAGAGGGCGAAGTGACCTCCAGCTGCCATTGCCTGCCCCATGGGGCTAGGGATTGCCAGAGATCTTGGAGAGGACTGGGGCTGGGTGAAGCTCCAGAGGCCCGCTCCACGCCCCGGAGGGGAAGCTCCAGAGTTCTGCCCGGGCAGCAGACAAAACTCTCTGTCTGCCATTAGTGGAGGGGCCACACCCAGCATTCACAACTCCAGGAAGGTCCCGGAGGGAATCCCAGAGGGCGAGGTGACCCCAGGCTGCCGTTGCCCGCCCTGCAGGGCTGGGGATTGCTGGAGATCTCAGAGATCTCAGAGAGGACTGGGGCTGGGTGAAGCTCCAGAGGCCAGCTCCGTGGCCCGGAGGGGAAGCTCCAGAGTTCTGCCCAGGCAGCAGACAAAACTCTCTGTCTGCTATTAGCAGAGGGGCCACGCCCAGCATCCACAATACCGGGAGGGTCCCGGAGAGCAGAACATCAGGCAGGGCAGCAGCTGACCAGCTACCAGTGAAATCAGGATCTCCGGCTATGCCCCAAGCCAGGGCAAAGGGCTCCCTGAGTTCCTGGGGAACAGGACTGGGGCTGGGGGGAGTTCCAGCAACCCAGCTCTGTAGCCTAGGGGGAAACCCTACAGGCTCACAGCAGCCTCAGGGAAAGCCTCTGCACAGCACTAGTAGAAAGCACCCATCCGGCAGCCACAAGGCTGGAAGACCCCAGGACAAAAGTAGCATAGCTAGGTGAACTAACCACAGACTGTAGAAGATGCCAATAGCTCTCCTGCGACCCATAGTGGACAAGTGAGATTTTGTGGGTGCTGACAGTGACGGAGTGACAAATATAAGTGATCCCACCCCTGGCCGCTGGAAAAGCCCATAACACCGTTGCAGACCCCAAGGAGGGAGCATGTCTAGGTGGGCTGCAACAATAGGCACCAGCAGCCTGAAGCCCCCCTGTGACAGCTCCCATGGCAGAGGAGGGAATCCAAAGGACCACTGTGACTACGAGGAGGGGCCCAGGCCCAGTTAGCAACTGCGGATAGGGTTCCTGGTTGATGCAGTATAAACAGCTGCTCCCCCACTGCAGCAGCAGAAACAAGTGAAAGGAGCAACTAAACTCTATCTCTATGCGGAGGCACAAATCAACAACATCAAGCAATATGAAAAAATACATTAAACTTCCAGAACAGAAAGAAAATAACAAATACACATAAAACAATCCCAAAGAAAATGAGATATATAACCTAAATGATGATGACTTCAAAACAGCCATCATTAAAATACTCAATGAGTTAAGAGAGAATTCTGACCGACAACTCAATGAGTTCAGGAGCTATGTCACAAAAGAGTTTGATACGATAAAGAAGAACCAAACAGAAATATTGGAAATGAAGAACACAATAGAGGAGATTAAGAAAAATCTAGATGCTCTGAACAGTAGGGTCGATAATATGGAGGAAAGAATTAGCAATTTGGAAGATGGCAATATAGAATTGCTGCAGGCAGAGGAGGAGAGAGAAGTAAGACTAAAAAGAAATGAAGAAACTCTCCGAGAATTATCAGACACAATTAGGAGATGCAACGTAAGGATTATAGGTATACCAGAGGGAGAAGAGAAGGACAAAGGGGCAGAAAGCCTATTCAAAGAAATAATGGCTGAGAACTTCCCAAATCTGGTGAGAGAGATGGATCTTCAGGTGACAGAAGCCAATAGATCTCCAAACTTTATCACTGCAAGAAGACCAACTCCACGGCATATAGTAGTGAAGCTAGCAAAAGTCAACAAGGAGAAAATACTAAGGACAGCCAGGCAAAAGAAACTAACCTACAAAGGAACCCCCCTCAGGCTATCAGCAGATTTTTCAGCAGAAACTTTACAGGCTAGAAGAGAGTGGAATGATATATTCAAAAATCTGAAGGACAAAAATCTACAGCCGAGAATTCTCTACCCAGCGAAAATATCCTTCAAATACGATGGAGAAATAAAAACTTTCCCAGATAAACAAAAATTAAGGGAGTTCAATCCATTTACATTTAGAGTGATTATTGAGACGTGGGGGCCTACCACTCCCATTTTGTGTCTTGTTTTCCGGTTTTTTTCAGTTTCCTTTGTTTCTCGTCCCATGGTTTAATCTGTTCTGATGTAGAGCTGCTACTCTCTGTTGTTGTCCTTCTACTTATCTCCTCTGCTCTTGGTTTTGTAGCCCCTTTCCTTTTTTGGATTTTTCAGGAATGAGGGTTTTCCTGAGGATTTCCTGAAGAGGAGGTTTTGTGGCAATGAACTCCCCAATCAAAAGACACAGAGTGGCAGGATGGATCAAAGAACAAGATCCAACAATATGCTGCCTCCAGGAAACACACCTCAGCCCCAAAGACAAACACAGACTCAGAGTGAAGGGATGGAGAACAATACTCCAAGCTAATAATGAACAAAAGAAAGCAGGTGTCGCTATACTAATATCAGACAAGGTAGATTTCAAAGCAAAACAGATAAAGAAAGACAAAGAGGGACAGTATATAATGATAAAAGGGACTCTCCACCAAGAAGACATAACACTTATAAATATATATGCACCCAACACAGGAGCACCAAAATTTGTAAAGCAACTCTTAATAGAACTAAAAGAAGACATCAACAACAATACAATAATAGTAGGGGACCTCAACACACCATTAACACCAATGGACAGAACATCCAGACAGAAAATCAACAAGGAAATAATAGAATTAAATAAAAAATTAGACCAGATGGACTTAATAGATATATATAGAACACTTTATCCAAAAACAGCAGGTTACACATTCTTCTCAAGTGCACATGGAACATTCTCAAGGATTGACCATATTTTGGGAAACAAAGCAAACATCAATAAATACAAGAGAGTTGAAATAATATCAAGCATCTTTTCTGATCATAATGCTATGAAACTAGAAATCAACTACAAGAAAAAAGCAGAGAAAGGTGCAAAAATGTGGAGACGAAACAACACGCTTCTGAACAAACAATGGATCATTGAAGAAATTAAAGAAGAAATCAAATATTATCTGGAGACAAATGAAAATGAGAACACGACATACCAAATCATTTGGGATGCAGCAAAAGCAGTCCTAAGTGGGAAATTCATCGCAATACAGGCTCACCTCACTAAACAAGAAAAAGCTCACATAAGCAACCTCAAACGACACCTAACAGAACTAGAAAAAGAAGAACAAACAAAGCCCAGAGTCAGTAGAAGGAGGGAAATAATAAAAATAAGAGCAGAAATAAATGATATTGAAACAAAAAAGACAATAGAAAGGATCAATGAAACAAAGAGTTGGTTCTTTGAAAGAATTAACAAAATTGACAAACCCTTAGCCAGAGTCACCAAGAAAAGAAGAGAGAAATTGCAAATAAATAAAATTAGGAATGAGAGAGGAGAAATCACAACAGATACCAATGAAATACAAGAGATCATAAGAGAATACTATGAAAAACTATATGCCAACAAATTGAACAACCTGGAAGAAATGGACAAATTCCTAGACTCCTACAATCTCCCCAAACTGAATCAGGAAGAAATGGAGAATCTGAATAGGCCAATCACAAGTAAGGAAATAGAAACGGTAATCAAAAACCTCCCCAAAAATAAGAGCCCAGGACCAGACGGCTTCTCTGGAGAATTCTACCAAACATTCAAAGAAGACTTAATACCTATTCTTCTCAAACTGTTCCAGAAAATTGAGAAAGATGGAGTACTCCCTAAGACATTCTATGAAGCCAACATCACTCTGATCCCCAAACCTGACAAGGACAACACAAAGAAGGAGAACTACAGGCCGATATCACTGATGAACATAGATGCAAAAATCCTCAACAAAATTTTGGCAAACCGAATACAGCAATACATCAAAAAGATTATACACCATGATCAAGTGGGATTTATACCAGGGACACAGGGATGGTTCAACATCCGCAAGTCAATCAACATGATACACTACATCAACAAAATGAAAAACAAAAACCACATGATCATCTCAATAGATGCAGAGAAAGCATTCGACAAGATTCAACACCCATTTATGATAAAAAACCCTCAATAAAATGGGTATAGAAGGAAAGTACCTCAAGATAATAAAGGCCATATATGACAGACCCACAGCCAACATCATACTCAATGGACAAAAACTGAAAGCCATCCCTCTGAGGACAGGAACAAGACAAGGGTGCCCACTTTCACCACTCCTGTTCAACATAGTACTGGAGGTGCTGGCCAGAGCAATTTGGCAGGAAAAAGAAATAAAAGGAATCCAAATAGGTAATGAAGAAGTAAAACTCTCGCTGTTTGCAGACGACATGATCTTATATATAGAAAACCCCAAAGAATCCATAGAAAAACTATTAGAAATAATCAACAACTACAGCAAAGTAGCAGGGTATAAAATCAAAGTGCATAAATCAGTAGCATTTCTATACACTAACAATGAACTAACAGAAAAAGAACTCAGGGACTCAATCCCATTCACAATCGCAACGAAAAGAATAAAATACCTTGGGATAAACTTAACCAAGAAAGTGAAGGATCTATACAATGAAAACTACAAGACTTTCTTGAAAGAAATTGACGATGACATAAAGAGATGGAAAGACATTCCTTGCACATGGATTGGAAGAATAAACATAGTTAAAATGTCCATACTACCTAAAGCAATCTACAGATTCAATGCTATCCCAATCAGAATCCCAAGAACATTCTTCACAGAAATTGAACAAACAATCCTAAAATTCATATGGGGCAACAAAAGACCTCGAATTGCTAAAGCAATCCTGAGCAAGAAAAACAAAGCCGGCGGAATCACAATCCCCGATTTCAAAACATACTACAAAGCTACAGTGATCAAAACAGCATGGTACTGGTACAAAAACAGGTCCACAGATCAATGGAACAGAATTGAAAGCCCAGAGATAAAACCACACATCTATGGACAGCTAATCTTCGACAAAGGAGCAGAGGGCCTACAATGGAGAAAAGAAAGTGTCTTCAACAAATGGTGCTGGGAAAACTGGACAGCCACATGCAAAAGATTGAAAATTGACCATTCTTTTTCACCACACACCAAAATAAACTCAAAATGGATCAAAGACCTAAAGATTAGGCCTGAGACAATAAGTCTTTTGGAAGAGAATATAGGCAGTACACTCTTTGACATCAGTTTCAAAAGAATCTTTTCAGACACTGTAACTCCTCAGTTGAGGGAAGCAATAGAAAGAATAAACAAATGGGACTTCATCAGACTAAAGAGCTTCTTCAAGACATGGGAAAACAGAATTGAAACAAAAAAACAGCTCACTAATTGGGAAAAAATATTTACAAGCCACTTATCCGACAAAGGGTTAATCTCCATAATATACAAAGAACTCACACTGCTTAACAACAAAAAAACAAACAACCCGATCAAAAAATGGGCAGAGGACATGAACAGACATTTCTCAAAAGAAGATATGAATATGGCCAATAGACACATGAAAAGATGTTCATCATCGCTAATCATCAGGGAAATGCAAATCAAAACTACACTAAGATATCACCTTACACCCGTTAGATTGGCAAAACATCCAAAACCAAGAGCGACAAATGTTGGAGAGGTTGTGGAGAAAAAGGAACCCTCATACACTGTTGGTGGGAATGCAAACTGGTACAGCCACTATGGAAAACAGTATGGAGATTTCTCAAAAAGTTAAAAACTGAAATACCCTATGACCCAGCCATCCCATTACTGGGTATCTATCCTAAGAACCTGAAATCAGAAATCTCACCCCTATGTTCATCGCAGCATTATTTACAATAGCCAAGACGTGGAACTAACCTCATGCCCAGAAACTGATGATTGGATAAAGAAGATGTGGTATATATACACAATGGAATACTACTCAGCCATAAAAAAAGAGAAAATTGGCCCATTCACAACAACGTGGATGGACCTCGAGGGTATTATGTTAAGCGAAATAAGCCAGTCAGAGAAAGACGAACTCTATATGACTCCACTCATAGGTGGAAGTTAGTATATTGATAAGGAGATCTGATCGGTGGTTACCAGGGAAAGGGGGGGTGGGGGGAGGGCACAAAGGGGGAAGTGGTGTACCCACAGCATGACTAACAAAAATGTACAACTGAAATCTCACAAGGTTGTAATCTATCATAACATTAATAATAAAAAAAAAAACTTTAAAGAAAAAAATAAATAAAACTATGGACCAAGAACAGTTTAGTGGATACCAGGGGAAAGGAGGGGTGGGGGGTGGGCACAAAGGGTGAAGTGGTGCACCTACAACATGACTGACAAACATTAATGTACAATTGAAATTTCACAAGATTGTAACCTATCAATAACTCAATAAAAAAATAACAATAAAAAAAAAAACATGGAATGTACGTCACCAAGAGTGAGCCCTAATATAAACCATGGACATTAGGTGATGATGATGTGTCAATGTACTTCATTAACTATAACAAATGTACCAATCTGGTGGGGGATATTGATAGCGGGGGAGGCTGTGCTTGTGTAGGCGCTGGGGGTATATGGGAACTCTGCTTGTGCTCAACTTTGTTCTATAAAATGGTCTATTTTCTAAAATTCAATTGTCCATAAATTTAAATTGGTCATAAATTTTTAAAAATTAATTGCCCATGTTTTTGGACTCTCAATTCTATTTCATTGATCTAGATATGTTTATCCTTATGTCAGTAACACACTGTCTTGATTCCTGTAGCTTTGTAGTCAGTTAAGAAATCAGAACATGTAAGTCCTCCAACTTTGCTCTTTTTCAAAATTGTCTTGGTTCTTCTGGGTCCCTTGCATCTTTGTATGAATTTTAGGATCAACTTGACAATTTCTGCAAAACAGGCTTTTGAGATTTTGATAAGGATTGCACTGAATCTGCAGACCATTTGGGGGAATATTGTCATCTTTACAATATTACGTTTTCCAGTCCATGAATGTGGGTAGTCTTTCCACTTATTTAGGTCTTTTAATTTTTTTCAATGTTGTTTAATAGTTTCCAGTGTACAAGTTTTGCAGTTCTTTTGTGAAATCTGTTCTAAGTATGTTTATACATGAACTTTTTTTTTTTAAGGAAGATTAGCCCTGAGCTAACTACTGCTAATCCTCCTCTTTTTGCTGAAGAAGACTGGCCCTGAGCTAACATCCGTGCCCATCTTCCTCTACTTTATATGTGAGACGTCTACCACAGCATGGCTTGCCAAGTGGTGCTATGTCCGCACCCGGGATCCGAACCGGCGAACCCCGGGCCGGTGAGAAGCAGAACGTGGGCACGTAACCACTGTGCCACCAGGCAGGCCCCCGAACTTATTGTTTTTGATGCTATGTAGGCAGAATTGTTGTCTTAATTTCATTTCTGGATAGTTCATTGCTAGTGTATAGAAATACAATTGATTGTGTAGATCATATATTGATCTTGTATCCTGCACTTTTGCTGAACTGGTTTATCAGTTCTAATATTTTTTGCGTAGATTCCTTAGGGTTTTTTAACATAAGATCATGTCATCTGAGGCTAGAGATACTTTTACTTCTTCCTTTCCAATCTGGATTCCTTTTATTTTATGTTCTCAGCTAATCGCCATGGCCAGAGCCCTCAGTAAAATGTGGGTACAAGTGGTGAGAGGACCTCCCGATGTTGTTCCTGAGCAAAGGGAAAGCTTTCAGTCTCTCTCCACTGAGCACAGCAGCCGAGGGATTTTCGTGGATGGTCTTCAACAGTTTGAGGGCGGTCCCTTCTAGTCCAGATTTGTTGACTGTTCTTTTCTGTGTCTGTTGTGACAATCATGTGGTTTTTGTCCTTTATTAGTCTGGCATATTACATCGACTGATCTTCATATGTTAATCAGTCTTGCATTCCTGGGATAAATCCCCCTTGGTCCTTTTTATATGTTGCTGAATTTGATTTGCTAGTATTCACTTGAGCAAGTCTGCATCTATATTCATAAATGATATTGATCTGTAATTTTCTTTCTTTGTGATGTCTTTGTTGGGTTTGGTGTCAGGGTGCTCCTGGCTGTGTAGGATGAGGTGGGAAGTGTTCTCGCTTCTTCTTCCTGTATTTTTGGTGCTTTCGCTTCACTGCATCTCCATGTGTTGCTCTGTGTAACTGCCTTGCTCGCTGGGGTCCAGCACTTGGCCCAGCCATGTCCCTGGAAGCTTTCACCTTACTGTGTCGACCATGCTTGGCCAAGAATATCCATTGCATGTTGGGCCCTGTGAAGGGGGGTGTGGTGAGAGCCCCTCTCTGGGTGGATAAAAGGTCAGTGCTCTGAAACCCTGCACACCAGCTCTCAGGTGGCCGTCGGTCAGGCCTTGGGGGAGCTCCTGTTGCAAAACTGTCCAAGCCTCTTCGTTAGAAATGCACTTTTCTGGGTTTCTGTGAAGATGTTTCAGAACAAGGAACTCTGCTCAGTTATGTTTAGGCCACACAGGAGCGAGGTGTGGGAGGGGTCACCCCTGCAGGAAGTGGGAGCCCATCTGAGAAGTTCCTCAAGACAACATCAGCCAAATACCAGAAGGGAGCAAGGAACTGGCTAAGGCAGAGTGCTCCAAGTGGCACCATCTTGCCTGGGAGTCCACCACCCTGTCACCAGCCCACTGAGCCAGACAGTCTGCAGGTGCCCCTAATGTCCAATCCCACAAACCTCATAGAAACCTGACAACATGGAGAGAGCTCTTGGGGAAGAGGATGACTGTTTTGGTTTTGCTGTGCTTGGATGGATTGTCCTCATTCTGCTGTAAACAAGTTCACACCCTGTGACACCAGCCTTTCCACTTTCAAAAGAGTGGGAAGAGAAGAAGGACAAAGACCCCTCAGCCCCAGGAATAAATAAGCCTGAGGGGTTTTTGATGGTCACATGCTGAGACACGTTGTGTGGCCCTGTGATGTGGGGACTGGTATGGAGATGTTCAGTGCATGACACCTCTCAGGGATATCCACAAGTGAGAGCTGCTGTTAGGGTTCCCCAGGGTCCTCCAGGCTTGACAGGTACTCCTGGGCTGGGAGGGGCTGCCATTGGGGTCTGAGGGGCCCTAGGGGTGCCCCAAGCTAGAGGGCTGGAGGTCAGCCCCAGGAGTCTGCTTGCCTCCATTCAGGACACTGTCGGTAGCTAGAAGCTCAGAACAGCCAGCAGGAGCTCTGCCAATTCACAGAACACTCCCCACAGCTGGGCGCTCCCTCATCAGTGGATGAGGGTGGCTTACTGCCATCCCATTGTGCCAGAGGTCAGGGACTGCCCAGGGCCTCTCAGCCACATTCAGACCCTCATCTTACCAGCGTCTTGCCTGACTCCTGCAGCCCCCACACCTCCCAGGGTCGAGGGGCCTGGATGGTGCCCAGCTGGTGGAGTCTGTGTGTTGGGATGAGGGATCAAGGAGGACGTCTGCAGCAGTGGAAAGCGGGTGGGCTCCAGACCCTACCCAGACCTGGACCTTACCCTCCACCTGCCTCTCGAGGCCACCCTGGTGACCTGGGCTAGTCACTTACCTGGTGGCCTGGATTTCCTCATCTGTGAACCTGGCACAGTAATAGGGCTTCCCCAGAACCTGGGGAGCTCTGGCCTTGACCGTGTGAGGTGTGGGCAGCGTGGGCTGAGTGTGTGTGGGACCACGAGGCCAGGCCTAGGGCTCGATCTGGCACCCTGGGGTGGGGCGGGCACAGAGAAGCAGGTAAATCACAGCAAGTCAAGAGAGGAGTCGAATGCTCTGGTACCTGGGTAGAGGGGCACAGTGAAACTGGCTCTGGGGTTGGCTGGGCAGTGGTGTGGCTCGGCATCGGGGCTGGTCATGGGGCCTTGGCTTCAGGCACAGGGCCTGGGGTGCCCCATCTCCTGGTGGGGTGCTCTGATACACCAGCCCAGCAGGGAGGGTGATGGGGGGATGAAGACTGCTGCCTGAAGCCAGGCGGCCACCTGGGTGTAGCCCAGGGCCAGAGTCACTCCTGTTCAGGGTCCTAACGGCCTGGCCCACCTCTGGAGAAGACTTGGGTTTCTACCCTGCTCTCAGATCCCAGACCACTGGAGCAGTTCCTATCCGGGCTCCCTGGGGCTGCCCCTCCTCACCCTCAGGGCACCTCTAAAGCACCCAGTCCCTTGCCTAGGAGGCAGACCGAAGGGATCCCCATGCTTCCCTGTGGCCTCCTGCCCTCCCTGCTAGCTGGCCTTGAGCCTGCCTCATCCAGCCCTCCAGCTGCCAGTGGTTCCAGGCTTGGGTCCCCAGGGCAGGGTCAGAACAAGGACCGAAGGCTGGTCAGGACCCAGGGCAGCCAATCACTCCTCTCTGGCCCTTGTAGGTGCTGGCACCTGGTTTACTGCTCGTCTCAGCTGCCCACCATGGCCCGGGGACTGCCCAGCACTGCCAGCCTGGCGCGCTTCTGCCAGAAGCTGAGCCAGCTGAAGACACTGGAGTCCACCAGAGAGACGTCACTGCAGCTCTGGCTGACCACACTGGACCTGACTCTGCTGGGTGTGGGTGCCACGGTGGGCTCTGGCCTCTACGTGCTCACAGGCACTGTAGCCAAGGAGATGACTGGCCCTGCAGGACTCATATCTTTTGTTGTGGCTGCCATGGGCTCCCTGATGGCAGCCCTATGCTACACAGAAATTGGAGTGCATGTGCCCCATGCGGGCTCTGCCTACCTGTTCACCTGTGCGTCCATGGGTGAGCTGTGGGCCTTCCTCATTGCCTGGAATGTAATCCTCAAGCAGCTCCATGGTGGAGCTGCTGTGGCCCGCGCCTGGAGCGGCTACCTAGATGCTGTCTTAAGCCACGACATCCGCAGCTTCACCGAGGCTCATGTGGGCATCTGGTAGGTGCCCTTCCTGGCCCAATGCCCAGACTTCCTGGCTGCTGGCATCATACTTTTGGATTCCACATTTGTCTCATGCAGAAGCCGCCTCTCTTCTTGGCTCAACCCCATCTTCCCTGCCATCAGCCTGGTCATCATCCTCTTCATCGTCATCCTGGGGTTTGCCCTGGACCGCCCACACAACTGCAGCTCTGAGGAGGGTGGCTTTGTGCCCTTTGGCTTCTCTGGCATCACGACTGGTGCCGCCACCTGCTTCTATGCCTTCGTGGGCTTTGATGTCATTGCTGCCTCTGGCGAGGAGACCCAGAACCCAAAGCGAGCCATGCCCGTGGCCATCGCCATCTCTCTTGGCCTGGTGGCTGGTGCTAACATCCTCGTCTCCACTGTGCTCACCCTAATGTTGCCCTGGCACAGCCTCGATCCTGACTGGGCACTCGCTGATGCCTTCTACCAGCGGGGCTATAGCTGGGCAGGCTTCATTGTGGTGGTTGGTGCAATCTGTGGTAAGAAGCACTTCCAGACAAGGTGGGAGGGAACAGGGTGGTGGGGCCCTGCCCTAAGCCTCCAGGGCACACATCTCCACCTGGGCCTGTGCTCCCAGTTGCATCCTGGGCCCAGGAAGGTGCTAATGATTAGACTCTCCACCCGGGCTTGTTGGGTGGGACCCACTCACCACCCCTCCCAGTTGTAAACAGAATGTCAGTTCCGGGCATGTGCTTCCAGATCCTTCCAGGCAGAGGGACTCAGCCCTCATCAGATTCTCCCATGGGCCTGTCACCTAAACTGGACTGTCCCATTCCTGGGTGGTGAGGGGGAACAATTCAGCACCCACATACACTGGGGCTCACTCTGAGAAATCAAACTCATAGCCATGTTCCCAAGGGGCCACCCATGCCCTGGCCCCCAGCAGCAGTCCCTGTGGGCCTGTCCACCATGCTGACCAGTCTCCTACCCTCTGTCACAGCCATGGACACAGTCCAGTATAGCAACCTCCTTGCCCTGTCTCGTATGGTCTGTGCCATGGCCGCTGATGGACTCTTCTTCCAGGTGTTTGCCCGTGTGCATCCGCAGATGCAGGTGCCCATTGTAGGCACCCTGGTGTTTGGGGTCCTCATGGCTTTCCTGGCGCTGCTGCTAGACCACGAGGCACTGGTGCAGTTGCACTGCATCAGTGCACTGCTGACTTACACTTTTGTTGCTGCCAGCATTATCATGCAACGCTTCCGAAAGGTCCCTCCAGCCAGTTCTCAGGACCCAGGCAGCCCTGTGGGCACTGAGCAGGCCTCAACCCTTGAGCCAGGGCAGCTACAACCAGCCCTGAGAACCTACCTTGGCTTCCTGAGTGGGTACAGACCTGGAGCCGCTGTGGCCTTGGCGCTCGGTGTCCTGGTGACCTCGGCCATCACCCTGGACTGCGTGCTGGTCTTCGGGGACTCGGCCCTGCACCTCCCGCCCTGGGGCTACACCCTGCTGCTCCTGCTCAGCTCCATCACATTTCTTCTCAGTCTCCTCATCCTGGGGGCCCACCAGCAACAGCGCTGGCAGGACACCTTTCAGGTATTTCCTCCAGCCAGCACCCACCGCGCTCAGCCCAGCCAGCTCCCTTCACCCCTTCCTCCTCTGCCGTGGCAGGATGCACCAGGGCCACAGGGCGGGGGAGGCCAGTACCCCACACCCCTCTCTCTGCACGGCATGGGGGCCTTGTCTCCGGAATCTCCAGAGGCAGAGAAAGGCTCTGTGGACTCCCAAGAAATCAGGCCCTGGGCCAGCAGCCCTTCCCTGCAACCCAGCCCAGCCCAGCCCTTGTCCCCTCAGGTTCCCATGGTGCCCCTGACTCCAGCCCTGAGCATCCTCCTCAACATCTTCCTCATGCTGCACCTGAGCTACGTGGCCTGGCTGTGCTTCTCCATCTGGTTGTTGATTGGTGAGTGGGGGCCAGACTGGGACCCCGGGGGGATTGCAGGAGGAGGGCAAGCAGGGAAGCTGGGCTGGGACCTGCCTCTCAGTCTTCTGCCACCCTTGCAGGACTCGCCGTGTATTTTGGGTACGGCATCTGGCACAGCAAGGAGAACCAGCAGGAACGGCCGGAGGTGACTGCCCAAGATGGCAGCCTGGAGGTGATGGTGCCAGCCTTGCAACCCTCAAGCCAGGCACCAGCCCAGGAGCCCAGCCATACGGAGCAGCCCACCATCCATGAGGACCACTGGGGGCCTACCTGCCCACCCTCTTTCCCCTACCTCCTCGGGAGGCCAGAGGGGCTGGCAGCCTCTTCAATCCAGGCTAGTTCAAGTTTGCATACCTGCCCATGCAGGTGGATGCTCAGGACTTCACAATCTCAGCCCAGGTGCTGAGCTTCGAGTCTTTGGGAGTGGGCCATGGCCAGCACTGGTGTGGTGGACTCTGTTCAGCATCTTCCAGTTTATGACCAAGTCCAGCTACCTGGGCAGGTGGAGTAGGGCAGGCAGGGAAGAGCCTCGAGTCCCAGGGACCCACAGTAATAACTGCTAGACCAGCCATGTGGCCTGTTGCTGTGTCCACTGTGTCTTTGTTTGTGTCAATAAGTCCTCATCTGCCCCTGGTAACCAGACTATTGTCCCCAACCCACAGCAAAAGTGTTGAGGTTCTCTAAGGGGGAAGTTGCAGCCCAGAGACAAGCCTGAGTCAGGGTCACAGCTAGGCCTAGGTCCTGGGGTCCTGCACTCAGGCCCGTGCCCTCTGCTCAGCTCAGAGGGGAGCTACACACACCAGGCACAGAGGGGTCCCTGACAGTGTGGGGCCAGGCTTCCTCCAAGGCTCTGCTCATGTTCCCTGGGGGACTTCATAGAGCAGAGCCTGGACCCCAAGGAGGCCTCCTAGAAAAGGCAGTGTAATTTTGGGATTCCCTCAGTTTCCCAGGGCTCCCAGAGAGCAGGGCATGTCCTGAGGCCTGCCCCAGATGGAGAGGGCCCCTGCCAGGGCACATGCATCTTTCAGGCACAGGCCCACATGGCCCACATGGTCCCCTGGGCGTGCACCCATGTGCAGACTGAGGCAGCAGCTGTTTCCCAGCTCAGGGCTGCCAGCAGCTTCCAGCGGCCTCTCTCCCTGCTGCCCACTCAGGGCTTTGTGACAAAGGCTCGGGATGGGACACATGCGGGCAGGTGGGTGCACAGGTGCCTAGACCTGCTCCAGGGACCTTCAGCCCACATCCTGGTGGTGGGGCCACATGCTTGCAGGTCCCCAGGCCAAAGCTGCACCCCTTGTGGTCTCCCCAAGGCCATGCTCCGTCTACCATAGACGCCTCCCCTCCCCGTTCCTGCCTGTGAGGACCACACAGGAAGCCGCTGGCTTTGGCAGCTTTATTCCTCAACTCTCTGCAGCCTCAACATCACTTTCTCTGGGCCCCAAGGACAACCAGGGACACGTGACCCTCTTGCAATAACCAGGCCTCAGGGCCGTGATCTCTCACCCAGGCCCTTCTGAATCCGCCTCCATGGACACTGCCCTGGGGGTGAGAGGCAGCAGGGACCCCAAGGCTTTGCTGAGGCTCCAGGTGCCAGATGATTCCAGATGCTGCCCAGCCTGAGCCCCAGGCCTCCCCTCCCCAGCCTGGCCTATGTTGCTCCACCAGCAAGCTGTCAGCATGGCCCTGCTCACCAGGGACCCATGAGGAGGCAGCCCCTTGTCTCCTTGGGGAGGCTACCCCAAACCCTGCCCCTCCCTGGGACCCAGAGAGGGCTTGGCTCCTGCAGCCTGTCCCTCCCCTCCTGACTGTGGGTCTGGGACATGGGGAAATTCTCCAGCAGGCAGGACTCAGGCCCCCAAAGGATTCCAGAGCCTGAACCAGGCCAGCCTGCTGGGGCCTCCATGTCCTCTGTTAGGGACATTCTCTCCAGCCCCTGGTCTTGGTCAGAGCGTGGTCCTCAGGCAGTTGCATCAGGCTGAGGTGGCAGCTGCTCAGACATGTTTTTGGTGTGACCTTGGGCAGCAGTGACATGTGTCCAGATATACAGCCTCCCCACTCCATGGCTCCCAGGAGCCCGGTGAGCAGGTTCCAGGGCGATGGGCTAGTGTCACCAAGGAGACATATAGAAAGTCCCAAATTACCCCATGCCCACCAACTCAGCCCACTGCCCCCATCCCAGCCCTTCACAGCCCGAGGGCTGCCATCAGGAAGGGGCTGGTGCTCATCAGCTGAGCAGGTAGGGGCCCAAGAGGGTCCTGTGTGCTTGCCTTGGGGCTTAGGGGGTCAGAGCATCTGCCACCACACTTCTCACTCCATGGATGAGGCCCAGAGCTTGGAGGGGCCCTGCCCTGGGAACCCAGCACAGAGCAGCTGCCACTGCTCCTCTTGTCAGGCTGCCTTCTCCCTGGCCTTGGACTCTGGCTGCACAGACCCCAGTGTGGGGCAGCTGAGAGGGGCTCTCCCTGTGAGGGGGGTGCCGGCAAGGAGGAGGAGGGCTGGGAGCCAGGCAGGGCCAGAGGCGCCCCCAGCCAGTGTGGTGGACAGCTGGTGAGCGGGGAGCTGCTGGGAACACTGGAGACAGAGCCTGGGAGAGCGTCTGCAGCCCCAGCCCCAGCCGGAGCCCCACTGGGCCAGAGCCCTGCGTCTGTTCTCTGCAGTCTCTACACAAAACTGGCTTCTGTGGTCCCCAGGCAGCACCTGCCGAGGCTGGAGCTGGGGGAAGGACAGGCTGCCTGGGAGCTGAAGGGTGGAATTCTCCCACCACGCCTGCCCTGGTCCTGCTGGGGCTTCAGTCATGGGTCCCTTAGGTTGGGCACCCAACCTTGCCAGCCCGAAACTCTCAACCAGCAGAGGAAATCTACAGGTCTCAGGAATGGGTCAGCAAGTAAGTGTCAGGGCCACCCTGGTGACAGTGTCCAGCTCCCAGCAGCAGCAGTGGGGACAGGGGCTGTCCCCTCTCTAAGGCACCTGGAACAACTGGATGTGGGGGTGCAGAAGACACCTCTGTCTACTCAGGTTTGACAGTCACATTCAGGCCCTGTGTCATTGCTGAGGACACAGGGGACAAGCAAGCTGGGACCTGCCTCTCAGAAGCTCTCTGCCTTCTGAGGGGATGCGTACAGAAGGCTCCCTAAACAGACACTAGCAGTGGGGGTGGGGAGGTGGGGCAGGCCCAGGGCTGTGGGGTCCAGAGAGGGGCACTCCCTCTCCCCCAGGAACCAGGGAAGACTTCCTGCTGGGACCCCCTCAGTCTGGATTCCCAGGGCTCAAGAAGGAGCTCCAGGCAGAGATGGAGGGCGGGGAGAGTGCAGAGGGGAGGGGAGCAGGGCGTGGGCGGGTCCAGCCCCACATGGTTGCACAGGTCTGGGGGGCCAGCGAAGCCAGGCCAGGAGGGCCCAGCGGGCAGTGTCACAGGCGTCACCTCCAGGCCTAGTGGCTGTGTGAACGTCTGCGTCAGGGTGACGAGGAGACATAAGGGGTAGAAGGATGGAACAGGTCTGCTTAGGAGGCTCAAAGACAAGAGAATACATGCAATGCAAGAACCTTGAGCGCATCTGGGTCAGAAAATAAAAGATTTAGGACTATTTTATGGCACAGCTGGGGAAATTTAAATATTAGATTTATCTGCTAATGTTAAATTTCCTGAATGTGACAAGAGGACAGCGGTCACCTGGGGAAGGGCCTCAGTCTCAGGACAGCGTTGAGAAGGATAAGTGTCTGGATATTTGTCACTTACTTTCCAACGGTTTCTTGTGAAAGCTGTCTAAATATATCCAGCTCTCTCTAGAGAGGAAGAGAGAAAGCAAATGGGGCAAAATGGTAAAAACAATAAATAAAAACAAATGTGGTGAACCCAGATGAAGGCTCTATGGGTTTTCAAGGTACTAATCTTTGAATTTTTCTAGGGATTTCTGTAATCTTTTAGATAAAACCTTAAAGGAAAAGTAAAAAGAAAGCCCCTGTGCCATGGAGGGGGGTGCTGGAGGCAGGGTGGAGCGGAGGAGGGGCTAGGGTGCGGGGTCCCAGCTGCAGCAGGGTGTGGGGACAGATGGGGTGGAGGCCAAAGTGCTCAGGAGGGAGGCTGGATGGAGCCTGTGCTGGGGGACCTGGAGCTGAGAGACCCCTCCTACCCTGGGCACCCTCACACACAGCAGAGCGTCCAGAGGGATGGGTCAGGCTGTGGTCTGTCCTGGCCACCACAGGAGGACAGGTGGGGGAGGACCTGGTTGAGGAGCAGCAGGCAGGCAGTGGGGCCGCACCTGAAGTTGGAGCTTCTCTCCCACAGCTGGAAGGAGTCGTGTGGCCAGCAGTCAGGGCTCCCGGTGTCCAGGTCACAGTCCCAGTGGATGTGGATGACACAGCACCGCCCTGCACACAGCACATCACTGCTCCACCAGCACGTGGGCCCCGGACCCTCACCCCAAGGCCTCTTGCAACCCTGCCCCCACGGACCCACCAGCAATGCAAGGTCCTCAAAGACCCCTTCAGCCATGGTCACGAGGTCACTGATGCGGAACACAGGGCAATAGGGACAGAGCGTGGGTTGTAGTGGCAGTGCTTGAAATAGGTGGTGTCCCACGTCTCCAAGGCATTGGACCTGAGAGGAGTTGGGGCTATGGGGTGGTGTCAGGAGGGGACAGGAAGGACCGGGGCCAGCTGGACCCAGCACGCTTACCTGGAGAAGTTGAACTTGCTGAAGGTGATGTTGTTTCCGATGAACAGTGTGAAGTTCTCAGTCTGGACCAGCAGGGGCTTCCTGCAGGTGGGGGAGGTAAGGGGCAAGCTCTTCTGGTCCTGGGACCTTGTCCTGGGAGTCAGGGACACTTACACAGGCATGGTGTCACTCTCCATGAGGCACCAGCCCCTGATGTCACAGGTCCTGTGGGTCCCATTGAAGATCACACACTGGCCCATTTTTATGCCTTAAAAACATGAGACAAACTCCAGGCCTCCAGTCTCCACAAGGCCTGGGAAGGGAGTGGGCTGGGGGCTGCTGGCAGAAAGGAGAGATGCAGAGATACCACCAGGCCTGTACAAGGGAGCCACCAAGGGTCCCAGACCAGCCCCCTTAACCCGCATCTGAGTGGAGGTGCTGGAAGACAGGGCCCACAGTTACCATGACTGTGCGTCCCCGCCTCCCCTTCAAGACAGTCCTTGTCAACCCAGCAGGTCCCGAGTGGGATGGAGGGGGCTGAGGTGGTGAGAGAGCAGAGTTGTCCAGGCCCAGGAGGTGTCTCTCCTGCATGATCCAGCCCTGCAGTCCCCAGGGACACACCCCTCCCCTGCTTAGCCCCCAGGTTCCCTGAGTCTGGGGCACATGGGAAAGCTGGAGGTGCAGATAAAAGGAGGTTCTCAGAGGGGGAGGGCGAGCAATACCCTGGCCAGATAGGGGTGCAGCGCTGTCTCCCAAGGCAGAGCGAGACTCGTTCCCTCCTGACAGTTCTGTCCTGGGGGAGCAGAAGTGACTCTTCTAGGCCCAGCTCCTCTGGTCCAATTGAGACGACAGAATCGGGAAGGTGGAGGGACTCTGGGAGGGTGAGCTCATGCCAGGGTGGAGGTGCTGGGTGTGGCACACAAAGGGCAGGACCCTCCTCAGAGGGGCCTCTAGGGAAGTGGGACTCCACACACTGGCCAAGGGACCACAGGCCAGTCCCTTCCCGCTTGTTCTGCTGTAAACAGGGACATTAGTGTCTGCACAGGGTCACAGAGTTCTGGGCATCAGCCAGGAGGAGACGGGGGCGAGCTCTGTGGGAGTCCCAGACCCCAGAGAGGAAGCACCCTCAAGCATCAGGCATTGGCACAGACATGGCTCTGTCAGGCGGAGGGTGGACACCGCTGTCCAGGGCCCCTGGCTCAGCGGCAGCAGGAGGAACACAGCACCAGGGTGGTAGGAAGGGCTGGGGACTCGGAGAAGCCAAATGAGACGGTGGGACATTTGTGGGGGTGGGACTGTGAGAAGTGGGCAGAGGACAGCGTGGGGCCACCTGCTCTGCCTCCCTGTCCCTACTTATGCCCTGTCTGCCCCTCCTCTCCACCCAGGCTGGGCCACCATCTCCTCCAACTAGACCCCATAGTGACCAGCACGGACCCCACATCTGCCCCCATCCACCTCCCTCCAGCAGCCTCCAGCGTGGTCCATCCCAATGCACAGATGGTCGCGTACCCCTCCCCTGAGCCCACCTGTGGCTCCACTGCTGCTGAATCCACTTCAGCTCCTGAGAGGGGCTCACAGGCCTTGTGATCCAGGGCGACCCCATTCCTGGCCCAGTCCACATCTAGGGACAGCCCCACTCAGTGCAGGGGGCCCTGGAGGGGCCTCATCTCACACAGCTCGGGGTCTCTGCCCATGCAGCCCCCTCTGCCTGGACATCCTCAAGATCCCCCTCTATCCTCACACCCTGCAGGAGCCCTTCCCGAGGCCCCCCTGTCGACTGACGTGCCTCCCTGGGTCTCCCAGCTGCAGCTTCTGCCCCCATCGCTGGACCAGCCGCCTTGGCTGTGCTGTCTGTGCAGGAGCTCTGTGAGGTGGGGACGGTGGAGTTTTGCAAGCCTGGTCTCGGGGAGGTTCAACAGGTGTTCGCTGGAGGCTGTGAAACCACAAGGACACAGTGCATGTGCTGGGAGGGACCAGATGACCAGGCCCCTGAGAAGAGCTGGCAGGAACTCCGCTATTCTCAGGAAGCCGGCTTGTCAGATCTGGTGGATTACCCAGTCCCGGCAGTTTCGAGGGAAGGGCCAGAAGCCTGGACAGGGGCAAAGAGGATCACATGGATTCCAGAAAACACAGGACCATGGGCACAGCACAATTTCAGGACAGTCTACAAACCGAACATTAACCAGACGTCTCTGAGCATTTAGAAAGGGAAGGACATCATGTGTGTTTCTGAACATCAGGACATCCTCTGTGCACGGGCCTCACCTCGTTGTGGACGGGCCAATCAGGGACATGTGCACCCCAGCCACTGTGGTGGGACCAACGACCAGGACTCAGGGGACGGGGCCCACACAGTTACCCTCCAGCCCAGCAAGCAATACAGTGCTGGATTCAATTAAAGAAAGCTGTCACCGTGGAGGTAGGCTTCCAGGGCTGTGTCCCTGGTCCCAACTTTTCACACAAAATCCACAACTGGGGAACTGTACATGTCAAATTGGTTAAGACAGTAAATTTTGTCTTTCTCGTATTTTATGGCAATAAGTAAAATTGGACACAAATTCACAGCTGGGGAGGAGAGTGAGTGTGCTCTGTGACAGATGCTGGATCCCTGCAACATCCTTAGGCTAGAGGAAAATGTGAGATTTCGTGGAAAGTCTGCATTTCTGCATGAATGGACAAGAAGAGGGTGGGGCACTCTGGCTTACCACAGTCGTCATGAAAAATACCCAGAGATCATAAGTGACCCTGCGCTCAGCCTAAGAAGGAGTGTGCTGTTTGCCCACAAAATGGAAGCTGCCCTGGAACACATTAACAGAGGCTGGACATAGAGAAGAGGAGGTGACCTTTCTGCTCAGCTCTTGCTATTAGAGCCCATCTAAGCATTGTGCCAAGTTCTGAGAGTTACACTGACAATCTGGAGAGTGCCCAGAGGAGGGGTCAGGCTGGGGAAGGGCCTGGACACCTCACAGAGAACAAGAGTGGAAGGGTCTGGAGGCTGACTGCTCAGGGGTGCAGAGTCCCAACCCCCACAGGCTGGAGGCCTTGGGTCAGTGACTCAGCCTGGCTGAGCCTCAGTCTTCTCCTCTTAAATGAGGCCTGCAGTAATTCCTGCCAGGCAGGGTGTTTGTGAGACGAAATGAAATGATTCAGGAAAGGTTTCAGCTCAGAGCCTGGGCTACGGCAGCACATGCTGAGCCTCAGGCACCTGGGAAGGAAAAGGGGGGACACGGCTGTGAGCCAGGGCTGGTGGAGGAACCAGGGACGTGCTGGGAGGCTCCCAGGCAGCCTGACCTCTGGACATCTGCCCTGAACTCCTTCTGGCATCACAAGGAAATTGGTCACCAAGAAGAGCACGTTCTCTCCCTGGAAGGCAGGGGTCAGGATTGGTCCTGCTTGGCTTCTTGATGGGACAGGCCAGAGGCTGGCAGCTGGGTTTGGGAGGGAAGGGGTCCTGCCATACCGAGTCATCCACCCTGTGCCTGAGGAAAACCCCTCCAGTGAGGCGAGTTGAGGCAGAGACAGGAGGCTGGCTGGGTTTCCGGCCATTTCTGAGTCTCTGTCTGCCTCTCTGGGGCAAGGTTTTTTTAATATTCACTCTCATTCGCTCAACCAGAGTTTTCCATGAGCCTCCTGCTTCTATGCACTGAGCATCCAGAGCTAAATTGGGCCGGGTGCCTGCCCAGGCTAGTGGGGAGGTGGACCCCTCATTGCATGCATGGCCGGGGGCCAGGGGAACAGGTGGTGAGCTCTGCACGGGAAAAGGCAGGGGCTGTGGGGAAGGGTGGCTGGCACCATGTACTGCCCATGACAGCTCTGCACGTGTGGGGGACACACACCCAGGAAGGGAGTGGAGGGCTGGACAGAGGGCAGCGAGGTTGGCAGCGGTCGGGATCTGCAGGGACCTGGTGGTCACCATCACAGAAAGGGAGCCTCCAAGGGCAGCAAGCAAGGGCTGGCAGGCTCTGACGGTGTCACCTGTGAAAACTCAGCCTGGCCTCTGCGTGGAGTGCACCTGGGGGCCACAGGAAGACCACAGGGACAGTGGGGGCAGCAGGGAAACCGTCACAGATGGAATGGACAGGAGGGAGGGGCGGGTGGTGTCGGGCCGGGTCCAGCTTTGGCCCTGGGGACGTCGTGGCCTCAATGGATGAAAAGAGGCCCCCCTGGGAGAGGGAGAGAGTTCCCTTGGATGAGGCAGGTGTGCACCAGGAGGCAGCTATGCTGGGGCAGTTGTCCCTGGGGCACAGTGTGGGCATCAGCAGAACAGAGGAAATGGGGGCTGTGGGGGATCTGGGTGGAGGGAGGAGGAGCTGGAAGGCAGCGTGGGGTGGGCAGAGGAGGCACCAGCCTGCAGGGCCCAGGGCAGGGAGGGAGCATTCACAAGCCCCAGGTCCTGCCCCCTGCCCCCACCCTCCCTCAAGCTCAAGCCTCAAGCCCCCAGACCCTCCACTCTTCCCGGATGCCCCTTTGTAAATGCAGTCCCTCTGGCCTCGCTTCCTGGTGCGGCCCTGTCCTCCTGGAAACCTCTTATGCATCCTGAGATCCCTGTCCGGGGCCACTCCTTTGTCAGGCCCTTCCTGAGCTGGCCCTGTGACAGCGCCAGCACCCACACTGGCATCACATCCCCTCTTGCACACACTCGCTGCAGGGGTGGGATCAGAGGTGTGAGCGCCTGGCAGCAGCACCCAGACACCCACATGTGGTGGCTTCATGGAGTCAGCCATGTCCCACAGCCGGTTCCCCAGCTCCTTTTCTGGGTCACAGAAACCCCTTTGAGTTTGGTGATGAAAGAAACCTGAGGGTCCAGGGCCTGCTCCTGGTAGCCTTTTTTGGCAAGGAGGGCCCACCTGGGGAGGAGGCGATGGGCAGTGTGGCATGTCCCTCACACAGTGAGCAGCAGCAGATCTGGCCCGCCCACTCAGCCCCTACACACCCTATAGGCTCCCAGCACAGCTTCAGGCCCCGCCTCTTCTCCAGCCTCATTTCCACCCAAACACCCTGCACAGGACAGACATTCGGGCCACGCATCAGAGAGCCATGTGCTCAGACTGAGCTGCCCACCTCCTCCCTCACCAACCATCCCCCTCCCCTGCCCCAGCCACACCCAGCTCCTCCTCAAAGGTTCCCCTGACCCAGCACAGCTGGTGGCCTTTCTCAGGGGCCTCAGGGCTGCAGCTCTCACAGGGGTCAGGGACTACCTCCTGCCCTCCCGGGGCCTCCTGGGCAGGATGAGACCATCCTGCTCTGTGCCCAGAGCCCAACACGGGGCTGGGGACAAGGCCCAGGTAAGCGGGCAGGTGGGTGCACAGGAGGACACAAGCACACGGCTCACTCTTGTCCCTGCTGGCTTCTAGACAGACGGAGATCCTTCCTTCTGCCCCTCCCATGTCCAACATGCCCCCTCCACCACCACCAGCCCGGCCCCTGGAGAGTCAGACCCCCAACCCTCAGCCCAGCAGGACCAGTCAGGGTCCCTCCAGCCAACCCGCCCAGGAGCCATTCTCTCACCCACCAAGTAGACCAGGACCCCGAGCTGCAGCAGCCTCTTCAGGGCGCCCACCCGCCACTTCCTGGTCATCACTTACTTCTCAGTTTTGTAATCCAGAAGCCCCCACGCTGTTCTGGCCCCTGGGGAGCCCCTGCTCTCAGCTCCTGCTGGCTGCTGGGAGCAGGAGTCAGCACAGCAGCTGCAGCCCCAGCTGAACAGGAGGCAAAGCAGGGGCCCAGGCCAGACCAGGCCAGCAGCGTTAAAGGGACACTCCCACTCGGGGCAGGATCCAGGCCCACCCCAGCCTGGGCTCAGCCCCAACCCCCAGCTGCCCTGGGCCTCCCTTCCTCCCCACACTTCCTCTGCTGGGCCCTGGGGCACAGACAGGAGAAGCCCCTCTCCCCTGCCCTTTGACCTCACTTCCCTGGGGCTGTGGGGATAACAGGGTTATAGGTACTTTGAGAGGGTGGCACGGGGGTGGTAGAGCCCAGAGGAGGGGCCAAGGAAAGCTTCAGGAAGAAGGGTCCTCTCAGCTGACACTGTAGATTCGGAAGTTCAACAAGCAAAGCTGGGGAGGGATGCTCCTGGTGGAGGAAGCCTCACATGTGACGCCAGAGCAGGAAAGAGAACTGGGACCCACAGAGAGAGAGCGTGACTCTGGCTCCAGAGAGGAGGGTGGCTGGCTCTGCAAGGTCCCCCAGGCCCTCCTGTGGGATGCTCGGTAGACCTACCCCACCCCCAAGCACAGGGACTAAGCACAGCTTTGGAGTCAGCCAGGGTCCCCAGTTCGCGGAAGGCGGGCGCTGCTGGGCCCACGCGGACGGCAGAGGGAACAAGCACCCGCGAGGTGCCTGGCCCTGCGCCTGGCCCGTGGCGCGCCCCCTTTTGAGCCCTGGCCAGGAGTGGGCTCAAGGTCAGTGCAGGCCAGCAGCGGGGTCCGCAGCGACCAACAGCCAGGGGTTGCCCGGGCGACCGCCTTGGGGAGTGCGTCTCTACTGGCTGCGGGGGGTGCCTGTCTGATGCCCTCCACACTCGATTGGTCCATGAGACCGGCGGGTCCGCCCACATCCCAGGAGGTGCTCTAGGTGCTACTTGGCTCATTCCCAGCCTCAGTGAAGGCGACAGCGAAATGGGCGGAACCATGAGGGTCTCTGCAAGATGAGAGGTCCAGGGAGAGTGAAGAGCAGGTGGAGGCGGCGGCCGCTGGGTGTCCTGCAGGGGTCCCGGGGGGCCGAGGGGTGTTCGGACCTGGGTTCGGACTCCGACCTGCAGACAGAAGGTGACGAGACAGGGCGTTCAGCTCTGTCCCCTCACCTTGGGGGTTTTAGGCGGCAGTGTAGGGGACAGGCTGGGGAGGAGGGGGCAGGGGACCCGTGTCCAGCAAAGAGCCATCCCTCCTTGGGACACCTGCAGGGCAGCCAGCGGCCCCTCCAGCCCCATGCCCTCCCAGAAACGCTCTTGGCAGTATTAGTTATTCCCATGAGAACACGCTTCCAGAATATGTTAAAATGCAAAAAGAGCCAAACTGTCTAAGGAGGGGTGTCCCATCTCTTCCTGAAATGGGATCAGAGCTGGGTTTTCAGAACCCACAGGAAAACTAAGCTAATGGATGTATAGAGCTTAGAATTATTTCAGTGTTTTCCCCTATAAAATGTTCATGAAACATACGTGGTCTGCGATGCAATAGAAAAGACACAGCACGCACTTTGCTGTCAGACGGGCGGGTCCTAAGCCTGGCTCTGCCGGGATCAGCTACTTCTAGCTGTGTGACTTTGAGGAAAGGACTTGCTTTCTCTGAGCATCGGTGTCCCCATCTGTATGTGGGGCAGGAGTCTCTACTAGCACAGGAAGAAATGCCTCTAGAGGGGAAACAGGCTGGGAAGTGACAGAGGGCAGGGGAGGAAGCAGGTGGCGGTACCTGAGGAGGCAGCCACACTTAGCCCCTGTCTCCTGCTTTCTGTGCCAGGGAAACACCCCAGAACTGAACCTGTGGCCTCATCGCATTGGGCCCCAGCTACCCCTGGAAGGACCCTGGGCCAAGCTCGGGGGGGGGGAAGTCCATGGGGGGCAGCAGCCATGGGAGTGGCCCTCCCTGAGCCCATCCCACACATTCCCCAGACTTGCTCTGTGACAGGTATGTCCCATCCCCTACATCTGGGAGGCATATGGGATCCAGGCTATGATGGAGATCACTACAGGGGTTGGGGAGCCCCCCTAATGCACCGGGGGTTCAGGGAAGGCTTCAGGAGGTCTGGTGAAGCCTAGAAGGGGAAGCAGGAATCCCCTGGGCCTGTGGGAAGGGGAGGGCCTTCCAGGTGGAGGGCATCGAGTGGGCGGAGCCCTGGGAACAGGAGCCAGGTTAGTGAGCAGCTATGTGTGGGGCCTTCAGCCCTGGGGAGGACCAGGCCCTCAGGCCCCCCTCTGTCCCAGGGGGCCCAGGCTCTGGCTTCCACGCTGACCTCTAATCCCTGTGTGAAGCGGCTGGAACTTCAGGACAAAGGACTGTGTGGGGCTGGCGCAGAGTTCCCTGGCAAGTGCCCTGAGCAGAAGTACCAGCATCTGTGGGAGGTGCCCAGACTGGGACAGCTGGGCAGACTTGAGTCCTCCCTTTCCTGAGGGGTGTGGGCCCCCCACAGCTAGGCCTTCTCCCCCGGACCTGCTGGGGTTGCTGGGGGAGGGGCCTCAGCACAGGGTGGGGTGGGTGGGGTGGAGTTAGACCCTCTGTGGTGCACCCAATGCTGGATGCCACTCCCTTCCTGACCCACCCCACCCCTCCAACCCCCTCCTCTGCTGGCCAGCACCCCTGCATGTGGTGGCCTCCCAGTGCCTGAATGCAGTGTGGGAGGGTCCTTCCACACAGAGAGATGGGGCTGGCAGTGCGAAAGGAGGGAGGGCTGGGTGGGAGTTGGTCAGGTTGGATCCAAATGCCGTCTCTGCCACAGAAGAGCAGGGTGACCCTGGGCATGCAGCTCAACCTCGCCTAGCCTCAGTCTCCAATCTGTGAAATGGACCCAACAATGCCACTCAGCCCTCGGGGTTGTGATGAGCATTAAATGCTCAGCAGAGTGTCTGCCCATGTACATGCTCCATGCATGGCCCCTTGGACTGTCATTGCCAGGCCTCAGAGATGTGGCAGGGAGGGCTCTGGTGGGGGTTATATTGCTACCAGGCACGAGTCATCAACGGGGTGGCTGTGGCTCCATCCCAGCATCCTCCGTGGCACCACAAAGGAGGTGGCTTTAACCCCTTGACAAAGAAGCTCGTGGACACATGTGGTAGGGTGGGGTATCCAGCCATTGGGTCGCAGAGTCGCCATGCAACCCCAGGACAGTCCACCTGCAAAGCCCCTCCCATGGCCTCAGTTCTGGAGTTTGGGGGATGGAGGAAGGTGGAGGAGGGCGGTGCCTGACTTGGATCCACTGGTTGGGGAGGGGCGCCGGCCCCCAGATGTGGACCTGTCGGAGAACCAGCCAGGAGCGGTGAGCGCCCAGGCTGTGTGTACCACCCTCACAGTGACCCCAGCCATGCAGAGGGTAGAGCTAGCAAGGATTGGCCTGGAGGAGCAGGCAGCCCAGTACCTTGCTGAGCTCCTGCTGGCCCACACAGGCCTGAAATCCCTGGATATGAGCTACCGCCAGCTGAGTGACCAAGCGGATCCCATCTGGCCTGGGCCACCGTGGGGCCCATCTTCCTGGGGCAGGGGTGGGTGGAGGTTGGCAGGATCACTCTGAGCATCCGTGCTCTGGCCCCTCTCCCCATGTCCCACCTCAGCCTGCCCCTTGCCCACTCCTTCCACACAGAAGTCTTACTCCTCCCTGGATGTCTCATTGCCCGCCGCTGCCTGTGCTGGGTGCTGACTTAGCCACTAGGGACCCAGCATGAACAAAACAGAGGCCCCGGCCTCAGGGCACACACATTAACAAGGTCATTCTCCACAATTATTGGTGCTACAGAGGAACAAACAGGAAGTGATTCCAGAGAAGAATGGGGATCCCTGCTTAGAGGGGTGGCCAGGGCGGCCTCTGTGAGGAGGTGACATTGAAGCTGAGATGTGCAGGGTGGGGAGGAATCAGCCATGGGAGGACCAGAGGGAGCGCATTTCAAGCAGAGGAACAGTGAAGACACATGCCTATTTGTCAGACTGACGGGCACCAGTGTGACTGGGCTATCGGGCTAGGGGAGACTTGCCAAGCTGTGGAGTAGAGAGGCCACAGGGGGCTGCAGGCCACAAATCATGGCAAAAGGCATGAAGATTTTACTTTGAATCTGTGGAAGACATCTGTGGGATTCCTTGATCTCACCACTTTCTGTCATGTCCCAGGGTCTTTGCAGGGGTTACCAGCTTTACAAGGTATGTGCAGTTCTACCTGGATGTCATCAACAGGTCCAATCAAGTTTAAGAATCATCTGGGACCCTGGATTAGGAATACAGATTCCTGCACCGTGGGCCTGCAGAACCAGACTCTTGGGGGGGATGCCCATGCACCCGCATTTTGCAGGTGTCCCAGGAGATTTGTCTGATTGAGAAAGTCTGGGAGTCACTGCTCTGTCTCAAGCTACTTAGAGCGTGTGGGGTGGCACCAGCCTTGGCCTGTGGGAATCAGCCCTAGGATCTGACTGC
The DNA here is from genome assembly GCF_021613505.1 of Equus quagga. Taxonomy (NCBI): domain Eukaryota; kingdom Metazoa; phylum Chordata; class Mammalia; order Perissodactyla; family Equidae; genus Equus; species Equus quagga. The sequence goes on from NW_025802933.1 coordinate 143,703, forward strand.
CAGAGAGCCAGGTTACCTTCTAAGAAAATTGCCGTGGGAAGTCAGTGAAATTACGAGAGAAGCTCATTTCAGACTTTCCACAAACCAAGTGTAGGCATCCCTCTGGGCTGCGTGGTCAGAGGGCAGGCACCGGAGAGGCGGCCGGGAGGGAGGGGCTGGAGACCAAGGCCTGTGAAGGCTGCACAATCACGGCAGGGGTGGTCTTCAGCCTGGAGAAGGACAGACTCCGCAGGGCCATTTTGTTTCCCCAAGTGGGGCTCTGTGGGTGGGCCCGACTCCCTGGAGGTGGAGGAGCTTGGGTCCAGTCTCCCCACCTGACCCATGGCGATTGTGGCACCTGCCACATAGGGTGGCTGCAGGGGTCACGAAGACCAAGCCTGGGAACCACAGGAGGCCGACTCCTGCCTGTAGAAGAACCTTCTCACCCTCCAGCTGTTCAGCAAGGAAAGGGCTTCCCTACACAGCGGGAGACCACTGCCCTTTCCTCCCAGCCTGGAAGGGTCTGAGGAAGGGGAAGTCCCCGCATCTGGGAGCCTGGGGCTCAGACCCGGCGCTGGGCCTGGAGTCTGCGCGCTGTTCTCAGGGAGGCCGCGCCTCCGGCAGGGAGCTCTCCGCGGTGCTGAAAGTGCCGCCCAGGTGCGTCAGGCTGCGCGGGCTGGCTGAGCGCTCTGCAGAGTCAGTGCATCTGTTTTCCTCTGCGCATTTCTTCAGACCAGCCTTCCCAGACCGGTGCTGGGTGCTGGGACCGTGCAGAGGGGTCAAATTCAGGTCCCCGAGGGGCCCTGGGCTGGTGGGAGAGACTGGCCAGGCAGAGAGAGGTCTGATGGCCAGAGCCAGGAAGGAGCAAATCACAGTGGACATGGGGCCTGAGGCGGCCCAGCCCAGCCGGGCGGGCAAAGCTTCCTGACACTGTGACCCCAGGTGAGAAGGAGGAGGAGCTTTTAGCCAGGTGGAGAAGGGGGTCAACAGTTCCACACAGGGGTACAGCCCGGGGGCATGTTGGTCCTGGCACTTTTGAGAACTGGATGCAGGTCAGACAGGCTGGGTGTTGACAGAATGGGGAGCAGGGTGGGTGGGTGGGTGGCACTTCTGCCCATTTTACATGCTGAATGTCTCTCAGGGTTTCGTAACCCCATATGGCCCCCACTTTCCTTTCTCTACCACCCCTGCCTCCTCTCCACCACAGCTGCGCTGGCCTTGTCTGTTCTTGCCTATAGACTATGGCACAAGCCTCCCAACAGTCCCCTGGCTTCTTGTCTCTGCCCCTTCCCACCCGACTCCAACCCCTACACCCACCGCTAAGGAGTCCAGCTTTGTCACTTCTTAAAGCCCGCCCTCCTCCTCACCACTAATAGGGTGCTTCCCAAGACCTTTGTCCTAGCATTCAAGGCTCCCAGCATCTCTCAAGTGCCCATGGCTCCTACCTCATTTCACTAGCTTCCCTCACCCACCACCAGCACCAGGCCTGAGTGCATTTCCACAAGTGCTCCACGCTCCCTTGGCCTCCACCCATTCGCTGTTTCCTGAGTCTGTTCTCCACTTTTATGTAGACATGCATGGGGTGTCCCTCAGTATTCAAGGTTATTTCCTCTGTCCTCACTTTTCTGAGCCCCCCAGGCAAGGTGAGCCCCCATCCTATTCCCACGCCTCCCTGTTTGAAGTCTAGAATAGCTGACAACCCATTAATTTGTATTTATGTCTCCCCCATTAAATGTGAAATCCTTGAGGGCTGGACAGGCCCATGTTGGGTTCAACTCCATGACCCTCGTGCCCAGCAGAGGCCCTGGCACACAGTGGGCATCAGTATCATTTTTTGAAGGAATAAACAGTGAATAAGAAGGTCTCTCTTGGCGCTTCTGAAGGGGAGATGTTTGGACCAGCCCTGGCAGAAAACACAGGACTCACCCAGCTTAACATGAGCTGGAGTCACCCTTGAGGCCCAGGAGCCATGGCCTTTGCCAGGGGACTGGAGGGATGAGGCCTCACCCCTCAGCCCCTCTGGCCCATCTTTGGGGGCATTTTTCCAGGTGCTAGTCCCTGTCTGTGCAGCTCTTCAGAAATGAACCTTGTATCTTTTAAGCACATTGTAAAGAGTATTTCCTTAAGTGACTTTAATGTTCCCATCTCCACTTAATGGTCAAAATGTTCTGTCTCTCTGTGTCCACTCTCATATCACTTACTGAGGGATCCAAATCTGAATGTCACACGCCTTCCCAGATGTCACAGGCACTCTGCTGGTGGGGACATGGTGCAGTCTGGTGACACATGTTCACTGTTGGGCATACGCAGATGCTTCTTGAGATGACACCCTGGCACCCTTCAGTCCCAGCGCTCTCACACTGCCCATCTACTCCCTTGGATGTGGTGGCTTGTAGCCCTCAGGAATGGGTGTCTCCAGACCCTGCCAGGGTGGCACCAGCGCCTGCAATGCTTCTGGTGCTGGCTTCCTGTGCCCCCTCAAGAGTAGCCGCTGCCTTGACCTGTGACAGAGACTGACCTGGGCTCATGCCCAGAAGGTGGTAGGTCAGGCTCTGTCCTCCCAGCACACCCACAAGCTTCAGCCTTCTCCCCAGCAGCCCCCAGTAGCCCTTCACTGGAGCCCCCCTGGGCCCCTGGGCTGCTTGAGTGGTACCTAAGTGGATTTGGAACCCCCAAGTGAGTATGGGGCCTCATCACTTTGTTTCTTGACCTGCTGCCACGTGGAGCCCCCTAGTCCCTGAAGGTCATTGACATTGACACTCCTCTCTCTGCTATGCTTCCAGGGGTTCATCTCTACTGTCCACCACCATCCAAGCCACAGACTCTAACCTGGACTCTGTCCTTCCACACTTGGGCCATGCTCTTCGCACCTCAGGCCTCCTGGGCTTGAGGCTGTGGCCCCTGACTTTCTCCACTATCACATGTGGTCTCATGCCTTTGCTCTTTTGTGTTCCAGGCAGATATCTTTCTGAGAGTCCTGGACATCCCATACAATGGCTCTGGAGATCCCAGAGCCTCCGTGGTGGGTGAGGCACTTAAGAGCAACAATGTGTTGGAAGAACTCAACATGAGATAAAGAGCATGGGGTGTTCCCATGGTACAGTCTCTGAGTCCATAGCCACCCCAGGGACCAGGGGCTCTGTGATCTCGGTGCTGTTCACCACTTTAATTCCAAAACCTACCACAGTCTGTCCATGATGGGGCCTGAGCCGCAACCCAAGAGCACCCAGCTCCGTCCTTCTCACTCGAGTTCATCATTCAAACATTGGGGCTCGTGATTCCCACTGCACAGGCAGGAGCTGGGAATCGCACACGTGTGTGTGAAGCATCTTCAGAGAGTCTGGTGCAGGGCGGGTGCTCACATGCTCTGGTCAGCTCATGGCTCCTGGGGGCCTGCTGTGTGTGGGGTGCTCCTCCAGGCCCAGGCAGGGTCCCAGGCCTCAGCAGGTAAAGAGATCAGTGGCTGCAAGCCAGAGGGAAGGAAAGAGGCAGAGACCTGACAGGTCATGGCTGCAGGAGTGAGCAGGGCCTGCCCAAGGCAATGTGGCCCACCTTTGCTCCCCATGGAAGAAGCCAAGGCCAGAGGGGGCCCCGAGAGATGCTGAAATTCGAGGCCAGAGCTGGGGTGTGAGGAGTCAGAGAGAAGTGGGACTGTCTTCAGGACAAAGTGGCCAAGAGCGGTGCTGAGGCCTGGAGTTCAGGTCCAGTAGGAGAAGGAGGAGAGGATGTGGGGAGGGAGCAGAGTGGTTTTCCTAAACAGCTACTGTCATGATGATAGGGACAGGGTGCTAGCTGGAGAAGAATACATGGGAGTACCAGCTGAGCTCTGAGGGCCAGGGAGCAGAGACTTGTCTCCACCAGGGGTGGGGCACTCTGGGTATGTTTGCTGGGTGATCTCCTCAACAGCGGGGGCCTCCAATGGAGCAGAGTCATTATTTAGCTTTGACTCACTAACTTACCCAGGGTCCCCAGGGAGTGTGTGGAGGCTGGAATGTGACTCCTGACTTAGGGATGCACCAGCAGCTCCAGCTGGGACCCTAGGGAGATCTGTGTGCAAGGCAGCACAATGCACATGTCTTTCTGTTGCAACAACAACCGCATCTGCAGTGGGAGCCCTGAGCCTGGGCCTTGGCCTCCGGGTCAACCTGACACTGAGGACTCCTGTTGGGAGTGCTGGCCTGATGGGGGAGGCCCCAGCACAGACCTGCCTGTGCCTGTCCACACAGATCCCTCCTCTGTCACATCTCCCCACCCCAGTGGCAGCAGTGTACCCAGGTTCCAGAGCCCCAACGGGGAGGAGGCCTTGTGGATTCTTCTTGTGACCACTTCTTCCTTTTGCCATCACTCACCCACCTCTGGCCTGGCCCATGCACTTCTGCAGACTCCTCCCCTCCATCCTTCCCTCCCAGCTGTCCTCCCTCCTCCTCAGCCCACTGGACAGCTGCTCGGCTTGATGGCAAGGGAACCCTCACTTCCCCTTCATCTTCTCCCCTGCTCTTCCTCTGGCCTTGCTGGACCCAGGCTCAGACCCACCTGAGGCCTTGTGTGCACAGCACAGTTTCCTTCCTCCAGGGTTGCCAATGGAGAGGGAGGGGCGGAGCAGGGCTGAGAGCAGGAGACAGAGAAGGGAGGGTGTAATGGAGGGTGGAGCAGGTCCACAAGGACCACTGCGCCAACAGCATGTGCTCAGAGAACACTACCTCCAGCTCCAGGGTATCCAGCTCTGCCTGGCCCTCAGCTCCCTCAACTGGCAGAGGCACCCCCTGCAGCACCACTCTCCCCAGCCTGTGGCTCACCCCTCTGCTGCCCTTGGCAGGAACCCAGACCTCTCTCTTAAGCTCTGGATCCCCATTTGCAGCCATCTGCTGGACAATCCCCAAGATGGCCCATAGGGACATGGGATTCTGAGAGTCTGACCTGGACACATCATCTCCCTCTAAGGGCTGCCTCTTGGTGTGGGGGGCCTCCTTCCCATCAGAAGCTGGGCCCAGCGCTTGTCCCCCTCTTTCCCACATCTCCCTCCTCCACCGCACCTCCTGCAGAGAGCTCAGGCTGCCTGCTCCTCCTTCTCACTCCCCTCCTCCAGGCCTGTGCTCCTGCTACTTCCTCCTCTCTGGCACTTCCTGCCCACCTGCTCCCAAGTGATCTTTCTACCCCAGAAATGTGCCCCTGTCCCTCCTGCTTTAAACCTGTCAGCAGCCCCCCTCTGGATGAATCCAGGCTTAGCAGTGTGTCATTCACAGCACGCCCTCGGGATCTGGGCTCTGCCAGCCCCCCTCTTCCCTCCAGCTCTGAAATCCATCCTCTCACTCCAAGCTGCCTGGAACTCTCTGTGCACACGGGGGCGGTTTCTCCTTCTGCGTTGCTCCTGCTACTCTTGTTGCTGAAATGCCCAGCTCTGCCCACCTCACCTGCAGAGCTCAGCTCAGGGGCTCTATCACCATCTGACCTTTACCCCCAGGAGAGCTGGTGCACACTCTCTCCTTGCACACATCACACTGCATTTTTGTGATGTTCCTTTTCCTCTCCTCCCCCAGTGGGTGGTCCGTTTATGGGCAGGAGTATGTCTTGTGTGTCTGTATCTCTGTCCCCTGCACAGAGCCGGGCACTGGGTGGGCCTGAGCAAGTATCCACTCCCTTCCTCTCTCCCGGCCCTGCAGCCTCACCCAGGGCATTCTGTCCCATGGAGACACTTCTGAGCGGAGGTGGTGGGGCCATCCTTGGCCATGTCAGCAGAGATGAGGAGTCCCTGCATCCCTCTCACACTGATCTCCCCGCCTCCCAGGGTCCAGCTGCTCTCAGGGTCGTGCGTGTGTTTCTTAGGTGTCTGCTTTGGTGTTCTCCAGTCTGTGCAGAGAGATCCAGTGTCTACCCCGGAACTGCTGGATTTCTCTGTGAAAGCTTTTCCTAAACCCCACTTCAGTCCTCCCAGTAGCCCTGTGAGGCATCATCTTAAGGGAGAGAGTGGGGATTGGAGGACTAGAGTGTCCTGCCCAGATGCATGGTGTGGCCGAGTCCACGTTCCAGCCCAGGCCTTAATGTGGGTCCTGACGCCCCTCCGGCCCCACTCCTGCTCCTGATTGGGGTGCTGCCCTGGCCTCTCCTCAGACCCCTGCCTGGGTTCTTCACCCGCTGAGAGAGAATAGCTGGCTCAGGGGCACAGGGCTCCCTGTTCACTGATGTTTGGATTTGCAGGTCCAGCACTCCCAAGGCGGCCCCTCCCCTGCCTGCACTGCCTGCAGGGGGATCCTGGTCCTGGAAGAGTCACTGCGCAGCTGTGAGGGAGACCAGGACCCCTTTCACTCAACTTCGCCTTTTTAATGTAGAAAAAATGTCATTCTTTTCCAAGGCAGTTAAACACTAAGGAGAGAACCCCAAATATGAATTATTAAAAGAAAGTCTAGTCCCAAATCACTGCTTATTCCAACCCTGATTCACTTCAGTCCAGACCTGAGTCAAAGCCCCTCCAGAGACCTGTCTTCACAGCTCCAACCCTCAGGCTCGGGACACCTGGTGTCGAACCTCCTTGTTTCCTTCTCCCTTCTCCCTGCCTCATCTCTGTGGCTCCACAGCCAGAGATGAGCTTGCCTTGACCACGTCCCTCTGCTCTGAGAAGGCCACTCAGCACTGGACTCCATCATTCTAACACAAACGGAATACGTGAAATTGTCCTGAAACAGCACATGCTTGTTCAATACGATGTGCGGTTATTGTCAGAAGCGTTAGTATAATGAAATCCCATAGGGTTTCAGTCGACAGGCCTGGGATCAAATCCTGATCCATCAGCATTGGATCTTGGATTCTGAATCAGAGATCAGCTCTAGTCTAGACACGATGTTCTATTTCCTGTTCCTTCACTGTTGTCATTAGTCTAATCTGCCTAGCCCAGATTGTATCCTCAGCTTTAAGGAAAATCCTTCTGAATTCCTACAGTTCATGTAAAACCCTCTCTAGGATTCAGCCTTGTGTCCATGTGAAACGGGGCTAATACCTTCCAGCCAGGGTCACTGTGAGATGGGATGAGATGACACACCCACGGAAAGGGCCTGTGCAGAGACAGACTCGGTGCTGGTTCTCTTTCCCCAGCCTCTTTGGTTTTCATTTTTTATTGAGGAACAACATTTATGCTGCAAAGTGCACATGGATTAAGGGCAGAGTCTGGTGAATTTTCACAAACAGTACAGACCTGTGTAATCAGCCCCCAGAAGCCCCCTTCAGCCCCTGTCCTTCTCTGTTTTAGTAGTTTGGGGAGTAAAGACATTGTCATCCATAGGAGAGAAGCTGTCCTAGGGAGCTTCTCCAAGACCTCTGTGTGAGAGTAAAAGAAGTGAAGTTCTCAGAAGGTGACAATGTGCTGCTGGGTCCTGGGTCTCTCCTCAGGATGTCCAGGTGAGTAGAGAGTTTGATGACCTTGCCAGCTCAGTGAAGGTCACTCTTCCAGGGCTTTGCAGAAAGACTGCTGTCTGCACAGTGGATCACAGAACAGAGTTGCTGCCAGCCTTCAGCCCGTCCCCACCAGCGTCTGCCCCTAAATGACTGCGGAGTGTGGCTTCCTCACCTTCCATCGGCCACTTCAACTTCCACATGGAAGGTTCTGGACCTCTCCATGCCTTGTTACCACCTGAGTCTGCACTCAGTCCTCATGTCAGCTGGGGGTAAGTCCTCAGAGTCGGCCTTCATGATGACTCAGACACCTGTACCCTCCTCAACCCCCATGGTCCTTGTGCTAACCTGGGCCTCCCTCTGCTCTCACTCATGTAATGACTTCACTCATGAAAATTGTATGGTATGTGAATTATATCTCAAAGCTGTTACCAAAAAAAGCCCCATATTGTTTGATCTTAATTGTGTAAAAAATGTGTATGAATGTATATAAACACAAAAAAAAGACCAAAAATACCCCTGGTATATTAATAATATTTATCTCTATGTTGTGGGTTTATGTACTTTTATTTTATTTATATTTTTCTGCATTTTCCACACAGTCTACTCTTTGTACTTTTTTGAATCAGACAAATAAATAGTACTAACTTCACAACGTGATACACGTTCAGTCATGTGCAAGGCATGGTAGGAGCCCTGAGGAAGGAGGGTGCTATAGACTGAATGTTGGCACCCAAAATTCGTATGTGGAAGCCCTAACCCCAATGTGACTCTACCTGGGGACAGGAAGTAGTTAAGGTTAAATGAGGTCATAAGGGTGGGCCCTGACCCCATAGGATGAGTATCCTTATCAGAAGAAGCACCAGAAAGCTTGCTCTCTCCCCCTCCCCCATGTGAGCACAGCAAGAAGGCAGCCCTCTCTGGGCCAGGAGGAGAGGCCTCACCAGAAATCAACCCTCCCAGACCTGGATCAGGGACTCCTGGCCACCAGAAGTATGAGGGGTTGACTGAGGAAAAATTCACTACACTTCAAATAGCAGATATTTCTTTGGACAATTAGAATTGCAACTCAGGAGACCCAGATCCAGGCAGAAAACCCAAATGTTTTCTGAGGAAAACAAAGGAGGTAAGGGTTTACAAAGGCAAAAAAGAGAAAAATTACACAGGTGGTTTTGCAAAATTTGTGATTGGTGTTGGCAAAAACTGTTACTTCTTGGCTATATGTGATCAGTTGCTAAGACCATCTCTAAGGCAGAAAGTTCTTTGAGAGGAAGCACATTTCTTGAAAGAAGGTCAAGATGACAACAGAGAAGCACAGCTCAAAAGTTACCTTCCCTCTGGTAGAGATGTGGTGTGCCTGCACGAGCCCCATTTCCTTAAGGGCCTCCCAGCTCCATTTTAGAATCCTTGGCATATGTTACTCCATTTTTTTCTCACCGTCCACATTTCCCCTTCTAATCAAGATCTTTCAGCAGAAAGCATCTTGGATCAACTGTTTGATATCATGTTATTTCCCTCATTGCTAGGAATGCTCTTTTCTGGGAATTCATGTCCCTTGTCAGGGGGAAGCCATGTCCTCAATCATCAGAGGAGTAACATAGTCAGAGGCTCTGGTGGCATGTGAGCAATAAGGAGGTGGTCAGGAAATGAGTCTTAGGCACGGTCTCTATCTGGAAAACTATCAAATCCTTTGGAGTTTGAAGATTGGCTGATCATTTCAAGTCGCTGAACAATAATTATTCTAGAGGTAGAGACACACAGCATTGAGAAATGCAAGTCATTCATAGCTTGAAGGTGACAAAGATCATGCAAATCAGGACGATAATCATTAGTATAACTTGGAGCAGATCTGAGTGAATATTAGCATAAGAAGCTTAAATACAAGTACACCTCGCACATTTCTAATAATCATGGTAAACAATATCTGATGTCCTGATCTCATCCAAGCACCTATACCAGGAAGCCAGATGAAAACATCGACAGGGAACCAGTGGGTGTCATTAAAAGACATTGGACTGGAGACATCCTGTGATATTTTAATAATTTTTCCAAGTTCTAACTCAATGTCACCAGGAGACTTGACGCAGGTACAGCAGGGGCTGTTGGCTACAACAGAGATGCCACCCTGTTCTGCAAGGAGATAACTGAGTGCCATTCGATTATCTAATATGACCCTGACTAGGGGATCAGCAATCGTTTTTGTTGAGCTAAGGCTCAAGTGGTAGAATGTGCCAGTGTAGCTATGGTTTTAGGGATAAACTTTTTATCAACAGGTCATCAAGGACAGAATCAATCCATGGGACAAAGCCTTTGGCAATGGGAATCAATGGAGAGTAGATGGGGTGTAAAATGGAGTCTCTAAGTCTTTCCTAGACTAATGAGATTGTCGCTGGGTTTCTCCTTTAACAAGAACTTGAAATGGAATATTATGATATCCTAAAGGAATTATCCTGCCGTATGCCAGCTGTCTAGACATTCATAAGCCCACGGTTCCCTGTAGGTGGAAGGTGTACCTAAAAGGGGCACATAGTATGCAATGTCTTCTACTTCTATAGCAGTGTCAGTGGTCAGGAGCACTTGGTAAGGTCCTTTCCAATGGGACTGAGGACTGTCTTCCTTTGACAAAGCTTCCAGAGTATACAGTCCCCAGGCTCTAGACTGAGCAACAGCATGCTTTAAACTGGAATCCAGGAAAGTGTCTTTAACGTGTTGATGATGGGCTGGGGATAAGACAGAGACTCACAGGAGCTGGTCACACTCACATAAGACGACAGGGGAGCAGCAGAAGGTTGTGGACCAACAGACACTGATCTGCTGGTGACTGTCTCATGTCAAGTTAGCCCAAGTTTTGCAAAGAGGGCACTGCCAACAGTCAGCAAGGCCAAGGCAATACCTCAGGCCAGGGGAGTCCTGTCCACAGTATGTAACAAACCTCAGAGACAATTAACAGGACTAGAATCTAATATCTACAGGGGCACAAACATAATTTTCCTCTCTACAAATACCCTCAATTTTTTTTGGTCAAAGATAATCACAGTAAAACTAATCTGTTTATATTCAAACTTGGCCTGATCATTTATACAAGTGAAAATAAGAATACTCACTGAGAGTTTCCTTTTCTTTCTTTCTTCTTCTTCTTCTTTTTTTTTTTTTTTGAGGAAGATCAGCCCTGAGCTAACATCTGCTGCCAATTCTCCTCTTTTTGCTCAGGAAGGCTGGCCCTGAGCTACCATCCATGCCCATCTTCCTCTACTCTATATGTGGGATGCCTGCCACAGCATGACCTGATGAGCAGCGCCATGTCTGCACCTGGGATCTGAAGTGGTGGACCCCAGGCCGCCGAAGCAGACCGCCGAAGCAGACCGCGCAAACTTAACCGCTGTGCCACCTGGCCAGCTCTCACTGAGAGTTTCTGAATTCTGGGGGGATCAGGTAGAGAGAAAAGGCAAATGTTTCATCTTTGTTCACAAAAGCATGTCCTACCAAACTGTCAATGGCTTAAGAGAAAAGATTTCTTTAAATCTGGAAAAACAAAACATTAGACCATCTTTCTCAGCTCACATAGTCCCAGGAAATTTACTATTTCTTCTGCTTGAGTCCAGTTTTTCCATTAGTTTTCTCGACTTTGCCTGCTGAATCAGGATGGTAGGGACAGCAATAATCCCAAGAAGTTTGCAAAGTTTTCATTAAGGTTCGTATGATTTGCCCAGTGAAGTGGGTGCCTCGATCGATGGAGATTGTGGAAGGTACATCCCAAGTGTTCTAGCAGTTTCTCTGCCATTGTGAAGGCATCAGCTTTGTGGCAAGGGAAAGGCTTTAACCCATCCTGAAACCACAGACAGCAACAAGAACATATTGGTGAGCCATAGGAAGTGGAGGCTGAGTGAAGTCCAGTGGCAGGTGCTCAAAGGACCCCGAGGGAGGAATTCTGAGGCCTCTGGGACAGAATAGCTGTTCTTACTGCACTGTGGTGGGGGAAAGAATGCAAAAAAGAAAAAAATATGGTTTGCCAGGAAGCGGGAAGAAACAAGCAGCCATCTTGGGTTTCCCAGAGCCCCGACTGTTTGTTGAATTTACAGCCATTGTTCACCCTCCTTATTTTCTCTGAGTCAGGAGCAGACTGCTGCTATGTTACAAGGACATCAGGATGGCAAAAGTCTGGCAATGAGAGGTCAACTTTCTCTTTTGCAAGAGAAGCAGAGTGGACTTCATCCACATGTGTCATAACCTTTATAGACTCTGTTGTTGCTGCCTTTGCAGGAAAGTCAGCTAAGGCACTTTCCTGACATTTACTGTGAGACTCAATTTTCATGACACACATTTTATTCCAGGACACATTAGACTCCCAGGAAGTACATAATTTCTGGAACTCTTATAACCTATACTTATAAAGGCATAACATCAAGAAGGCTAACTGTTATTCCTTATTTGACAATGCTTCCCATGTAATTTAACACATCAAATAAGCCTAATTAGTTTACTATCTCTCAGGTCAAAACAAGACTTCATTTAGAATCTGATTTTTGGGAAGTTTGTCAAAAAATATCAAAAAGGGTTTAAAACATTTGATCAAAAAAGATCACAGATTTTAATGAAACAATACTTCATTATCTGTTTAACCAAAGTGACAAAGATTTTAAGGGCAAACACAGAAAGTTACATGGTTCTGAGCAAAACCCAGCTTTTCTATGTAACAGAAGACTTCATAAAGACGAAACAGAATTTTTGTTTTCTAGGCAGATTACATTAAAGGTAAAGGAACGTTGTTTACTGTTTCTTATTAAGAGCAGACCAATAATCTGAGATGACTTTGTTCTTTTATAGCGAGGAAAACCAAATTCTAACTTTGCACCAGTGTACTTTTGATATTAAAACTCATTTTTAAATAAATTCATTTTAATCTTAGCCAGCTTGACCACATATTAAAATTTCTTCTTAAAGATTCCTTTTTCATAAGCCATCTGCAACTTTCTATGTCTATTTAGGTTTTGTCCTGTCTTTTTCTTTCCTATTTTTGAATAATCATTCTATTTTAGGACAAAATTACTTTCTAATTTTCCTTTAACAAAAATGCATCTTCATTCTTCATACCTTCTCTTACTGAAAACATACACCTTACTTTCCCTGTCTGCTCTTCATATATAGTCACTTTTTAAATTTCAAAAATGTACATAGTTTATCTTTAAAAAAATGATGCAAGGCAGTCGTTAGAGAATACTTACAGATCTTACTCTTAGAGGATAGCATAATTGCCTACACATCACATTAAGTGAGTACAAACTCCTTCCACACGATATAAACCACACCCTTCCTGGAAATTACAGAACAAGACTCACTCATGGCCACAGGTTCGTGCTGACATTGCTCTGCTAGACTGGGAATGACGGAACAGGCAGAGGCCACAAGATCCCCACATTCTTGCTGAAGAGGGTTGCTCTAGGTTGAGCAGGCAGAAGAAAGATTTGAAAGATGGAATAACAGCTTCTAAAGTGATGGCAGAGCTGTAAATATCTCAGAAGTCACCACCAGAATTCTCATCCTCGCATGCAGTTCTAAGAAATGGGGGAAGTTCTTTTTAACACAGATGCTGCCTGGCTGTCAATCTGAAAAGACAAGGCAACAAAGTGGGAGGCTGCCAGAGAGGGATTCCAGCCTGGCCTTGCAGAGTCATCGCTGTGCGTGTGCAGGGCAGAAAGGGTGGGTGATCTCGTGTGGGCCTCTCCATCTGGCACATGGACCCTTCTGTTGCTCAGTTTACTGTGGTTTAACAGCAGTGGCTTTCAGATAATCCCATAGCAAGAAGGAGAGTGTATATCATGGTCCAGCACACACTTACATAAATAAAACCATATGAGTAGCTGAAATAACAATTTAATAAACTGATATGTATTTCCTATTTTCAGTATATGCTATACATGTATTCTATTTTTCATTTTGTGAAATTATTTCTTTCATTTATATATAATAAATACATTGATCTATGTGTTACTAATATTGAAATATATAAAATGCATATAATATGTAACAATTGGAGATAAAGATTATCCATTTATCTATTTTGATAAATGTAGACATCATGTAAATTTTCTATTTAAATAAATGTTAATCATAATTTATCAATGGTCTGTGGCCACAGTTTGAAAGATGAGAAGTGACAGTGAATCCTTGCACGGTAGGAGAAAGTTCCACTGCTTCTCATCTGACAAAGGGGCCCCCGCTGCTCTGCCCGCATTTCCTCAGCATCAACGCGCACAGTGTGCACAGAGTTAATTTACCCTCATTACTCTACGTGTTTTGACATTTTCTCTGGCTCATTTTTATTCTCAGCTCTTCTTCCAAATTGCTTTTTAATTTTACTTTTTATTGAGGTTATAGTTTACAACCTTGTGAAATTTCAGTTGTATATTCTTGTTTGCCACTCGTGTCGTAGGTGCACCACTTCCCCCTTTGTGCCCACCCCCACCACTCCCTTCCCCCTGGTAACCACTAATCTGTTCTCTTCATCCACATGTTTAACTTCCACATGTGAGTGGAGTCATACAGAGATTACCTTTCTCTATCTAGTTCATTTCACTTTACATAAAACCCTCAAGGTTCATCTATGTTGCTGTGAATGGGACGATTTTATCCTTTTTTCTGGCTGATTAGTATTCTATTGTGTGTGTGTGTGTGTGTATATATATATACACACACACACACCATATCTTCCTTATCCAATCATCTGTTAATGGGCACTTAGGTTGCTTCCACATCTTGGCTATTGTGGATAACGCTGCAATGAACATAGGGGTGCATGGGTCTCTTTGAATTGCTGATTTCAAGTTCTTTGGATAGATATCCAGTAGTGGGATAGCTGGGTCTATGGTATTTCTATTTTTAATTTTTTGAGAAATCTCCATACTGTTTTCCATAGTGACTGCACCAGCTTGCATTCCCACAGCAGTGTATGAGGATTCCTTTTTCTCAACTAACATTTGTTACTTTTTGTCTTCGTTATTATAGCCATTCTAATGAGTGTAAGGTGATATCTCATTGTAGTTTTGATTTGCATTTCCCTGATGATCAGTGATGATGAACATCTTTTCACATGCCTATTGGCCATCCATATATCTTCTTTGGAGAAATGTCTGTTCATATCCCCTGCCCATTTTTTGATCAGGTTGTTTGATTTTTTGTTGTTGAGTTGTGTGAGTTCTTTATATATTATGGAGATTAACCCTTTGTCGAATATATGATTTGCAAACATTTTTTTCCCAATTGGTGGGTTGTGTTTTTGTTTCAATCCTGTTTTCCCTTGCCTTGTAGAATCTCCTTAGTCTGATGAAGTCCCATTTGTTTATTCTTTCTATTGTGTCCCTTATCTGAGAAGACATCATGTCCAAAAATATCCTTCTAAGACTGATGTCAAAGAGTGTACTGACTATATTTTCTTCTAGAAGTCTTGTGGTTTCAGGTTTTACCCTTAAGTCTTTGATCCATTTTGAGTTTATTTTTGTGAATGGTATAAAAGAATGGCCTATTTTCATTCTTTTACATGTGGCTGTCCAGTTTTCCCAACAGCATTTGTTGAAGAGACTTTCTTTTCTCCATTGTATGTTCTCAGCTTCTTTGTCAAAGATTAGCTGTCCATAGATGTGTGGTTTTATTTCTGGGCTTTCAATTCTGTTCCATTGATCTGTGTGTGTTTTTGTGCCAGTATCATGCTGTTTTGATTACTGTAGCTTTGTAGTATGTTTTGAAGTCAGGGATTATGATGCCTCCAGTTTTGTTCTTTATTCTCAGGATTGCTTTAGCAATTCGGGGTCTTTTGTTGTCCCATATGAATTTTAGGACTCTTTGTTCTATTTCTGTGAAGAATGTCATTGGGATTCTGATTGGGGTTGCGTTGAATCTGTAGATTGCTTTAGGTAGTATGGACACTTTAACTACGTTTTTTTCTTCCAATCCATGTGCATGGAATGTCTTTCCATCTCTTTCTGTCGTCATCAGTTTCTTTCAGGAAAGTCTTGCAGTTTTCATTGTATAGGTCTTTCACTTCCTTGGTTAAATTTATCCCAAGATATTTTATTGTTTTTGTTGCAATTGTGAATGGGGTTGCATCCTTGAGTTCTCTGTTAGTTCGTTTTTAGAATATAGAAATGCCACTGATTTATGTAAGTTGATTTTGTACCCTGCAACTTTGCTGTAGTTGTTGATTACTTCTAGTAGCTTTCTCATGAATTTTTTAGGGTTTTCTATATATAAGATCATGTCGTCTGCAAACAGGGAGAGTTTCACTTTTTCACTCCCTATTTGGATTCCTTTTATTCCTTTCTCTTGCCTGATTCCTGTAGTCAAAACCTCCAGTACTATGTAGAATAAGAGTGGTGAGAGTGGGCATCCTTGTCTTGCTCCTGTTCTCAGAGGGATGGCTTTCAGGTTTTCCCAGTTGAGTATGATGTTGGCTGTGGGTTTGTCATATATGGCCCTTATTATGTTGAGGTAATTTCCTTCTATCCCCATTTTGTTAAGGTCTTTTCTCATAAATGGCTGTTGGATCTTGTCAAATGCTTTCTCTGTGACTATTGAGATGGTCATGTGGTTTTTATTCCTCATTTCGTTAATGTGGTGTATCATATTGATTGATTCGCGGATGCTGAACCATCCCTGTGTCTCTGGTATATATCCCACTTGATCATGATGTATGATCTTTCTGATGTATATTCAGGTTGCCCATGTTTTGTTGAGGATTTTTGCATCTATGTTCATCAGCAATACTGGCCTGTAATTTTCCTGTTTTATGTTCTCCTTGTCAGACCTTCGTATCAGAATGATGTTGGCCTCGTAGAATGTGTTAGGAAGCGTTCCATCTTCCCTAATTTTTTTGGAATAGCTTGAAAAAGATAGGTCTTAAATCCCCTCTGAAAGTTTGGTAGACCTCCCCAGGGAAGCCATCTGGTCCTAGGCTTTTATTCTTTGGGATGATTTTGATTACTGTTTTAATCTCTTTACCTGTGATCAGTCTATTCTGATTCTCTATTTCTTCTTGATTCAGTTTTGGGAGGTTGTAAGAATCTAAGAATTTATCCACTTCCTCTAGATTGTCAATTTTGTTGATATACAGTTTTTCGTAGTATTCTCTTATAATCCTTTGTATTTCCATGGTATCCATTGTTATTTCTCCTCTATCATTTCTAATTTCATTTACCTGAGCTTTCTCTCCGTTTTTCTTTGTAAGGCTGGCTAGGGGTTTGTCAATTTTGTTTATCTTCTCAAAGAACCATCTCTTTGTTTCATTGATCCTTTCTACTGCCTTTTTTGTTTCAATAGCATTTATTTCTACTCTGATTTTTATTATTTCTCTCCTTCTGCTGACTTTGGGCCTTGTTCTTCTTTTTCTAATTAGGCTATGTGTAATTTTAGATTGCTTATTTGGGATTTTTCTTGTTTGTTAAGTTGAGCCTGTATTGCGATAAATTTCCCTCTTAATATGGCCTTTGCTGCATCCCATATGAGTTGGTATGGTATGTTTTCATTTTCATTTGTATCCAGATATTTTTTGGTTTCTCCTTTAATGTCCTCAATGATCCATTTCTTATCCAATATTATGTTGTTTAGTCTCCACCTCTTTGTCCCTTTCTCAGCTTTTTCCTTATAATTAATTTCTAGCTTTATAGCATTGTGATCAGAAAAGATGCTTGTTATTATTTCAATCTTCTTAAACTTATTGAGGCTTGCCTTGTTTTCCAACATAGGGTCTATCCTTGAGAATGTTCTGTGCGCACTTGAGAAGAACATGTACTCTGCTGTTTTTGGATGAAGTGCTCTATATATGTCTATTAAGTCCAACTAGTCTAACTTTTCATTTAATTCCACTGTTTCCTTGTTGATTTTCTGTCTGAGTGATATATCTATTGATGTGAGTGGAATGTTTTGGTCCCCTACTATTATTGTTATTATTAATATCTTCTTTTAGGTTTGTTAATAGTTGCTTTATGTACTTTGGTGCTCCTGTGTTGGGTGCATAGATATTTATAATTGTTATTTCTTCTTGATGGAGTGTCCCTTTCATCATTATCTACTTCCCCTGTTTGTCTCTCTTTACCTCTCTTATCTTGAAGTCTACTTTGTCTGATATAAGTATTACAACACCTGCTTTCTTTTGTTTGCCATTAGCTGAGAGTATCATTTTCTATCCCTTCACTCTGAGCCTGTGTTTGTCATTGGAGCTGAGATGTGTTTCCTGGAGGCAGTATATTGTTGAGTCTTTTTCTTTAATCCATCTCACCACTCTGTGTCTTTTTATTGGAGAATTCAATCCACTTATATTTAGGGTGATTATCAATATATCAGGGCTTGATGCTGCCATTTTACCACTTGTTTTCTGGTTCTCCTGCATTTCCTTTATTCCTCGTCCTGTGTATTTGGTCTACCAATCGAGTTATGTCATTTTTTATGTTGTGTTTCTTTGTTTTCTCCTTATTTATTATTTCTTCTTATTTATTTTTTGTTTAGTGGTTGCCATGAGGTTTGTATTCAAAATCTTGTGGATAAGATAGTCCATTTTCTAATGGCCTCTTATTATCTTAGACCAAACTGATTCAGTTCCTTTTCTCTTCCCCTCCTAAGTTTTTTTTCTCACATCTTATCCCATCTTGTGTTGTGAGTTTGTGATTAAAATGACAAGATTATCTTTGTTTTTGGTGTTTTCCTTCCCTTTATCTTTAATGCTATACTTGAGTATTTGCTCTCCTGCTCTGATTCTGTCTAACTCCTTACTCTGTGCTTTGTAACCTCTTTCTCCCTTTTATTTCAAGATATGAGGGCGTTCTTGAGGATTTCTTGTGGGAGGGTGTTATGGCTACAAACTCCCTTAGCTTATGTTTGTCTGGGAAAGTTTTTATTTCTCCATCATAACTGAAGGATATTTTCACTAGATAGACTATTTTTGGCTGAAAGTTTTTTCCTTCAAAGATTTGAATATGTCATTCTGATCTCTCCTAGCCTGTAAGGTGTCTCAGAGAAATCCACCGAAAGCGTGATAGGCATTCCTTCATAGGTTATTTTCTTCTGCCTTGCTGCCCTTAGCATTCTTTCTTTGTCATTCACTTTTACCAGTTTCACTACTATATGCCTTGCAGTAGGTCTTTTTACATTGACATATTTAGGAGATCTGGCAGCCTCTTCCACTTGGATTTCCATCTCCTTCCCCAGGTTTGGGAAGTTCTCTGCTATTATTTCTTTGAACAAGCTTTCTGTTCCATTCTCCTTCTCTCCTCCTTCTTGGCTACCTATAATTTTTATGTTGCATTTCCTAATTGAGTCCGATATTTCTCAGAGACTTTCTTCACTTCTTTTTAGTCTTAGTTCTCTCTCCTTCTCTATCAGGAGCCCATTTCAACATATCTATCTTCCATTATCCTGATATGCTCCTCTATGATGTCTGCTGGAGCATTCAGGAAATCCATATTTTGTTTTATTTCTTTGATTGTGACTTTAATCTCTAATATTTCTGACTGATTCTTCTTTATAGTTTCAATCTCTTTTGTGAAGTAGCTCCTGAACTCATTGAAT
Organism: Equus quagga; assembly: GCF_021613505.1. Lineage (NCBI taxonomy): Eukaryota > Metazoa > Chordata > Mammalia > Perissodactyla > Equidae > Equus > Equus quagga. The sequence continues at coordinate 162,618 of NW_025802933.1, forward strand.
TGTTTCTCTACATTCTCTTTTAACTCTTATTAGAGTTTTGTGACGATACCTATTTTGAATTCTTTATCATTTAGATTACATATTTCTGTGTCCTCAGGACTTATTTCTGGGTGCTTATCATTTTCTCTGTGGTCTGAGGATCTAATACAATGTTTGATATTGCTAGAGGGCGTGGTTCTGTTTTTTTGCATCCTGATGTTATTTGGTCACAGTTACCACCTATTGCGACTGGCTGGGGGTCAAGAGCCATGTATTCTGAGTCCTCTGCCTTCACCCGAGATCCCAGGTGCTGGAGCTGGCACTGGGCAGGTGGGAGGAGGGGCGCTTTCTCCTGCATGCACTCACAGTTTTCTCCCTCTGCTCTCAGTATCTGCTTTCCTTGGGGTGTTGGCTTGATAAGGTCACCCCCTGCAAAGGCTTTTGCCCTGGTAGAGGGCTTCCCTCTAGGCTGCAAGGGCCCTTGGGAGTCCTTGATGTTCCCAAGAATGAACTTCCCCTCCCCTGTTCCTTCCCTCTTGGAGGTGTCCCGTGGTCCCAGATCACAGTATTTAGGGCAGGGAGTGATGTTTTCTCTTACCCCATTCCACCTCCTCTGAGGGGGGCTCCAGGCTGTCTGCCCTTTGTTATATGGTTGTGTGGGTCTCTCAAACATTTTCTGTGTTGTGTTTGGATGTCCTCTGTTGGAGTATGAATGTCTTTTTCATTATATGGTGGAAAGGAGAGATTACTGGGAAAGTCATTCTGCCATGATGCTGATGTCACTGCTCTTCAAAGTTTTAATATGCCTCAGTTTACATCTCAACAAGATGCATTGCTCCAATCTCTGCCTCCATCTTCACATGGATTTCTTCCCTGTGTGTATGTCCCATCAGGCATTTTTTGAACACCCAGTGTATGCTAGGCACAGCACGGAATGCTGTTACCTAAGCAAGAATGACCTATGATGCCTAGCAGGGAAGCCCTTATCACCAAGGAGTGGGTCTCTGCAGTCAGCCACATTTTCCCCCACACCTAACACACCAGCTGACATGTACATGTCTGCGGACTGAAAAGCCGAGGGGAGACAGAGCCGCACAGGCCATCCAGGCTCAGACTGCAGGGAGGCCAAGCGGTGGCACAGCTGGGAAGGGAACTGCTGGCAAGGATGGTAGGCAGTGCTGTGGGAGTGCCATGGGGCGAGGACAGGGACCATAGAGGGACCAAGACAAGGATGGGGATGGAGGATGGGGTGGAGGGTGTGGGGTGGGGTGGCAGAATATAGGGGACAAGGCCACGGGAAAGGACACGGACTTCTGTTCACTTCATTAATGACAGTTTCTGGGGTGGAAGAAAATATAGTTGTTAGAGTGGCCCAACTGTGGGGACTGTGGTAGCCTAGGAGAATGACGGGGTGTGGGGATGTTGGCACTCACTGGCCTTAGGTTTCCCACAGAATCGGGGTGTGCAGCTGCTCCAGGTCATGGACTGGAGCCCACTGAGAGGCTGAACTATGTCTGGGTTCCTGACCCTGGCCATCGAGATGGCCTGTGGGGACTGTCACTGGCCAGCACACTCATTTCTGCCTTTTCCTGCAGAAAAAGGGGAAACAGAACTCCTCGAAAGCACAGAGGGGAAATGCTTGTCATGGGGGTATGTGAGTCACTGAGGAAACAAATTCAGTGGAGTGCTCCCTGTTGAAGTTCAGGGAAACTATACATTTTAAAAGATGTCCCTCCAGGACGTGGGGGATGAACGTGGTATGTGGAAGCTGGGAGCCTCACATGAAGCTGCGCTGTGCGATGCAGGAGCCACAGGCCCTGGGCTGGTGCCGTGAGAGGTGCTGGGTGTGTGGGTGCCCACCACATGCCTGAGTGCTGAGGGATGGGGGATGGGCACAAAGAGGGAATGTCACACCTCACACATGATTCTTATACTGATTCCATGTTGAAGTGATAATATGTTTGATATTTGGAGTTAATTAAAACAGATTATTTAAATTCACTTCCTGTTTCTTTTTACTTTTTAACATGGCTACTAGAAAATTTAAAATTACACACGTGGCTCGCATCACATTTGTATTGGACAGCACCACTCCAGAACATTCACAATAACACTTTCCCCAGAACACTGGATCAGGGCTATATGTCTGGGGAGTAGGTCACTGGACACTTGAAAAGAAATGGCAGGGAGGGTCCCACCAGGTTGGGTGTCTCCTCAGCTTCAGGGCTCCCCAGTCAGAGATGGCTGACAGGCTGGTGCATTGTACAGTTTTGCTTCATTAGGGCCACAGAACACTGGGTGGCCTCAAGGTAGCTTTCAGGGTGGGAGGAGCCCTGACCTTGAAGACAATAAGCCAGATTGTTTCTAACATTCAGTGATCACTGTCTGTCTGTGATGCCTCAGTGGGACCCTCCGGAACTGGGCCTGTGAGCTTGCACCCTGCCTCCCCTCCCCAGCCTGCAGTTGCCCTTGGCTCAGCCCCACCCTCCATTCCCTCCTACCATAATAACCCCTCCACAAGGGAGCTGGGGCAGTGTGACCAGATCCAAAAGTCCCTTGCTGGGTCCCCTGGGGAGGACATGGCTGAGCTGGGCTTGACAAAGCAGGTCTTTCCATTGCCAGGCTCTGCAGTCCATTCTCGACCTCCTATCTCCATGCGGAAAATGAAAAGGCCTGGATGGGTCTCCCCACTAGTTCCAGGGGCACGTGATGCCTGAAGGGCTCCAAGAGCTGCACAGAGCTGGGTGATGGCCTGCTGTCATCACTAGATGGTTTCTCAGGGCCTTCGGTGGCTCAAAGTTACCTTGGTTTCTTACTGCCAGGGTTTAGGGGCCTTGTCAGATTTAAAGATGATGTTGTTTGCTCTTCTCTCCTCTCCTCTCATCCTTGAGTTTCCAGAAGGGTCAGGTCCTTACACTGAGTGGGAGAGGACGCTCATGTGTGTCAGGCTGAAGGAAAGCTGGCTTCACAGTCAGACCCTGTCTGAGACCCGCCACTTGCTGGGGGTGAGCTGTGCATGGCTGTACTCCCGAGTCCTCAGGAAAGGCCCCTTGTGGAGAGTTTGGGGGCAGCTCAGCACCCATGGATAGGCCTGAGGCCACAGAAGCCCTACTTCTGCCCGGCCGGGCCTGGGTGGGGCTGTGGCCTCAGGAAGGCACTAGAATGTTGGGAGACACTGCAGGGTGGTGGGGTCCATGCTCTCATAGGAGACGGGACCCTTGCAGTGAGGACCAGAATACTGGCATTTGCACCAAAGGAAATGGGGGTGACAGTTCTCTCTGCGTCTGTCTTTTGTGAGTCACTGGTGGGCTGTGTTGCCCACCTCCACCCACCACACACCCCTGTGTTCCCCCTCGACTCTGGGTAACCTGTTACTACACCTTTGTCACATCAAGTGTGCGCGAGCACTTGACTGTGAGGCCCAGGGAGGCGAGGCTGGGAAGACCCGAGCCCTCGGAGTTCCCAGCATGGCACCACAGTGACTGTCCCCACCCACCAGACGGCAAAGACCCCCTGCTCTCTGATGAAGAATTTTCCAGACATTCTCTTAGGAAGGGCCGTCCCACCCCTGCAGGAATCCTGGGAAGAATTCAGCTGTCAGTGTTAGCATGAAAGAGTCTGATGTCCTTCTGGAGGAGCCAGGGTCTGCAGAGTCTCAAATGCACACCTCCGCTTGCTCCTGGTGACAATGGTGACACAGAAGTGACCTAACAGGCCCTTGAGAACCTTCCTCGTGTCTCTCCTCCAAGTACTCACAATGCCCTGTTACAGGCTGTCTGACTGAGAACCAGGATGGAGGCTGTGGTCAAGGAGGACATGTACCCTGGTGAGAGCCCACAGGGCAGACCCTGCCAGGCTGGAGCAGAGGAGAGCCCTGCCTGGGGAAGGCCCAACAGGTGGGATAGGACCCAGCACGTGAGCCTCTTCCCAGGCACGTTTGTCCCCGTGGGGTCCTCTCAGTCTTGCTGATGCTGTCACCCCTTGAGCCCGGAGCCACTGCTCCTGGAATCCCTCTCTGGTCCAGGCGTGGCTGCAGATCTTTCTGGTTGTCTGCACAGAGAGAATAAATTCAGCAAAGGACAAAGCAAGGAGGAGATGAACCGAGGGCTCTGTCCATGGAGCCTCTGTCTGAGGGTGCGACCTAGTGGTCAGGGCAGGCTTGGGCAGCCATGCCTCGGCAGGAGCCCATCATGGGGCCGGGAAGGAGCCTGGGAGCAGGAGGCTTGAACACTGAGTGTGTGCAGAATGCTGAGGGAGGGTGGGAAATGTGGAAGAAAGAGTTTTCCAGATCAAATCCAAAAGCCTGCCTCCCAGACTGGACGGCTGATGTGCTTCCTGACCTGTCCTGTTGGAGAGGAGGAGAGTGCCTGGGGGCAGGGAGACCAGCTGTCCGCAGGGAGCCCTCCTGTGCTGCTGGCAGTTAGGCCCAACTGCGTGTACTCCCCAGGGCAGGAGTCAACAGGCCAAGCTTCCCTTCCTCGAAATTGACCTCCAGAACTTTCCCATGGCTCCTGGCATGGCCTCCGACCTCGGAGGGCCTCCTGCAGTCTGCCAAGGACTCCTTTTGGAGGTGCTGTCTCCAGGCGGGGCTCAGCCTCAGGAGTCGGGGCTGCCATTGGGTCCCCGCTGAAAGGACCATGACAGAAATGTACTTGACATAAATGCTGCTCAGAGAACATAAACACAGCAGGTGCGCAGTGATGGTGCAGCTTGCGCTGGTTCCTGATGACAGTGTCCCATGTCTGCTCAGGGAGAAACAAAGGCAGCAGTGCTCTCAGTGGAGGCTGCACACTGGCAGAATGTGGCGGCCAGGAAGGATCCAGTCTTTTATGCTTTTACTGAGACCACAGATAGCGAGGACAAGGATGAATTGTGTCATCACCTACAGCTTCTAACCTGTGGCTCATAAATGCCGTAGAGAATCCAAAAAACACTTTTCCCCAAAAAATGTCATCACCTTACACATTTGACCCGCTGTTTCAGGGATTTTTGTGGACACTCCTCCTTCCACGGACCTCAGATTTCACTACTCCAGTTCTAAGCTTTTATACTTTAGTCCACATGCCCCATCAATGGAGGAGCCTCAAAAATGCAAATTCAATTGAAAACCTAACTCAGTTCTCCTAGAATTTACTAAATCTTCAGGCTTTAAAACCTTGCATTGGAAATACTATTTCACCCTGGGTCGTGTCACGTAGCAGTGGCTCTTTACAGATGCGGGTGGCGCTCCGCCCACTCCTGTGATGCAGCCCTATGCACGTGGCCCAGACCAGCTTTCCATGTGGCCCATCTGGCTCTGGGGTCCCACCCACTCCTGTGGGCAGAGGATTGTGTCCCAGCCGAGCACCACGACACACAGAGATTGAACACAGCCACTTTAACAGGGAAGCGCGTCCTGTAATGCTACAGTGGGGGGAGGACACAGGGAGGGCTGCCAGCCATGCTCCCACCCAGTGCTCTTCCCCTGCTTCAGCCTCGGCTTCCATGGAGTCCATACCCACCTCTTCATAGTCTTTCTCCAGAGCTGCCAGGTCCTCCCGGGCCTCAGAGAGCTCTCCTTCCTCCATGCCTTCCCCATGTCCCAGTGCACAAAGGCTCACCATGCATATGTGAAACCGCACTTACGGTCCAGGCAGGCCCAGGCCTTGGCAACGGCGGTGGCATTGCTCAGCATGCACATGGCCCACTGCACCTTGGCCAGGTCACCCCAAGGGACAATGCTGGGGGGCTGGTAGTTGATGCCCACCTGCCAGAGAAGGGGAAGAAAGCACTCTGTGAAGCTTCCGTCAAACCCAGAAATGGTGGCTGCATCATGGGAACAGAAGACACAGGTCTCCTCTGGGGACCCGGGAGAAGGCTTGCTTCACCCTGCAGTCCCTGAGCCCTTCTTGGTGCCAGGCAAGGAGCCAGGAGAGCAGGGTGCTGGTCTCCAGTCAAGGAAAACAGGGACAGAGGAGCCCCAGAGTCAGCCACCCTGACTGGGTCCCAAGCTGCCTGAAGGGCTGTGTCCCAGCAACTGGGACATGTGACAGGAGCCCAGGTGACAGGACTGTCTTCCTTCTGAAAAGTACACTGCCCCGGATTCTTCATACGCTATTATCTCCACAGGCATCAACAGGCTGAGGATTAATTTCCATGGCTGAAACCTCTTCCACCCCGATGGACTCAGAGCACACAACTGTGGAGGATCGTACCCACTGCTTTCCCACCAACGAGCCAGCCTTTGCAGAGCAGGGGGACAGGGACACTGTCAGAGGCCCAAGACTGCTGCTCCCACTGCACCAGGAGGTGGCCTATGTGTGTGCTAAGGAGGAGGAAGGGGGTGACATTCCAGGGCTGGGACAAAGGGGAGGCATTCCAAGTTTCAGACCAAGGGACAATGTGACCAGAGGTTTCGGCAGCAGCACACAGGGTGAGCTGGGGCCCGGGTCAGCAAACACTGTCTGGAGAGGGCGAGACACTACATGGTCTAGGCTGGGTAGGCCCCGCGGTCTCTGTTGCAGCCCCTCAGTTCTTTCCTTGCAGTAAAAGCAGCCACAGCAATCCTCCCATGAGCAGCTGTGCTGTGTCCACAGAAAAAGCATTTACAGATCCAGGCGGCTGGTCCACCCACCACGCTGACCCTGAACCAGAGGAGGCCCAGAGGAGGAAGGCCCAGTGCAGAACCCCCGCAGCGGGCCCAGCAGAAGCAGGGAGGGCCTGAGCAGGCAGAGGAGGCATGACAAGGCTCAGGGAGGCACAGTCCCGAGGGAGAGGATCCCCAGGGTTTGGTGACCGAGGATAGACAAAGCTGGAGAGCGACGGCAGGGTTTCCATCCCGTGTCCAACGGAAGGGGAAAACTGTGGTCTGAGGCAAACTCGGGCCAGAATTTCTAGGCTTACCAAGACGGAAATAAAGATGTTGCCATTTTCCTCACAGAAAGATCCATGATAGTTTTTCTTTAAATCCAGCACTGCAGAGGAATTTAAGGTGGATGCAGTTTCTACAGAGTCATGGAATGAAGTGAGATTCAGGGACAGTAGTCAGTTCACAGTAATTCCCCCATTTCAGATATCTGCATGAATTACAAAAATGCCAGGAAAATGCCTCCATTTCTCAGTCCAACCGACATTTCACTAATTCTACCACCCAGGAAAGGGAAAAAAATTCACAAAATTTTCTGCTCTGTTGTGTGATGACTCAGGAGGGAAGTTAAAGATGCCCCTGAAGAGACAATCACATGGGGTTCCTAAGTTACGGCCAAGAGCTGAGCTACAGGGAACAGAGGATTCTCTGAAAGGGGCCGTGTTCCACAGCAGGGTCTGCTGCTTGCCAGCAGGTCGGCCCATTCCCAATCACCAGAGGAAGCCTTCTCAGTGCTCTCCTCACCAGTTTGCAGATCCAGTCCAGGACCAGGTCGACCATCTCCTTGCCAATGGGGCAATGGCCTCTGGGGTAATTACTGGCTGCCTCTTCCTTCCCAGTGATCAGCTGCTCCGGGTGGAAGGGCTGCCTGTGGGTCCCTGTGCACTTCATCTACAAAGAGGACACAGGGGCCATGAGTCTTTAAGGCCTGTTGTTAACTCACCAGGGTGGACAGATCGGGACGGTCCCCTTCTACCAAGCACATGTTGTTCCTTGTAGGTCAGCAGCATCGGTGTCTCACAGGAAACGTCTCTGTGTAATACACAGACCACAACTGCACCCGATGGCTCTAGGAGAGAAGAGTCAACTTGCAGGACAAATGCCAGTGTGACCGGGCCCCCAAGAAGGGAGGAGAGCTCTCACACCTGCACACAGGCAACTCTACACATGCGTGTTTCTTCCATCCCCGTAGCTACAGCCAAGGGTGGAATTTAAAAGTCCCTTACAGGCTAGACAGTCCCCAGCATGACTGTTGCTGGGCAGTCCCATCAGGCCACCCTATGTGCCCTGGGTCTCACAGGCTTCAGGGTGACATTCTGTTGTCCCCTGGTGGCCACTGAAAGGTGCTCTCTTTGCAGCTTTCCTCGGAAACTACCTCAGACTTCTAATCTGGAGGAACCCAACGAATGATCTATACTGAGCTTTCTATGTCTAAGATGCAGGTCAAGACTCATTCCCCAGCCTGAGGGAGTGCACAGCACTAAGGAGGGACTGGTGCCCGGGCACCCTGCAGACAGGGTCTACACAACCACCTGACGGGGCCAAGGAGGCCACGAGTGACTCCACCCCCAGCCCATCTCAGTGCCGGCCAACCTCACAGCAGGTTTTTCTCAATTAGGAGCCTGATTCCCACGGACATTTTGGGCACTAACCTTCCAGTGTGTGACCTCATGTGACCACGGGCATACACTTGTACGTCCGTCCCTTCTGCAGGGGGATCCGAAGGAGCACATTGGGGGCTTTAGCAATGCTCTCCCACCCTCCCAGGACAGCCGCCCCGAGTGTCCGTGTACCTACCGACACGGTGGGCTCCAGGTCCACAAACACTGCTCTGGGCACACGCTTGCCAGCCCCAGTCTAGGGGAAGAAGGTGTTGAACGAGTCATCCCCACCACCGATGGTTTTGTCACTTGGCATCTGACCATCAGGTGAATTCCATGTTCAAGGCAGTACCATTCCCAGCAGACATCACTGATCTGGACCCCTGCCTGCCCCATGTGGATAGAGATGCACTCATGCTGGGAACCAGATCATAAACGTGAGACCCTCGTCTTCAGGGCCATCGTCCCTCTATGGCATGCAGAACATACATATGTGCTTCAGAATGTCTACGGTTTTCTCAAACCTTGTTTCCCACAAGGCTTATGTGACCATTTTATGTGAAACTGACATGCTCTAACCCACCCAGCTACTAAGCACCAGAGTCAGCCCAGAACCTAAGTGTTTGCCACTATAGGAAAGTTAGGTTATTTTACAACGTGGAAACCATGTAATGTCAACATTAACTCTACCTTATGCTTAGTCACATAATTCTCTGAAGAATACAGCAGTTTTGATTGTGTCCTGACCAGGGAACAAGGTAAATGGTGATGGAGTCGGGGAAGGAAAGTGGACTAGGACACAGGTCACTGTGGCCCAGGTGCCGGCGGCCCCTGTGTGTGTGTCTCCCAGGTCCCTCTAGGCCTCCCCTCCACTCCTTCTAAAGTGACCCTGTCCACTTCCAGTGACCACTCCCTCCCCTCACCCCTTCACGCCTAGGAGGTGATGTCTCCCAGACGTCTCAAATGCTGGGATGCTGCGCTGCCCTTTGTAGTTTCCTGAAATTCTGCCCATTCCTTTATAAATGGTACCTTTTAAAGGTTCTCCTCAATGTACCTATTCTGAATGTACCATCTCTCTCCTGCTGGGAACCTAAGTGTACAGACACGAACCACTTGTTCACTTGTAGACACAGCATCCTTACAAATACAGAGAGGAAATCAAATGAAACTGGAGGTGTGCTGCCCACCCTAAATTCTAATGCACAGTCCCCAGAACTTGAAGTCCTGTGGTCTGTTATACAAGCAGCAAATCTCAGAGTCATCAGGGCATCAAAGATCGACACAATGCAGCAATCCCCCCACAGCATCCCAGAAGGAAGCATTCAGATCCAGAAAGAACTTCTCCAATGACAAGGAGCTCACTGCTCCAGAGGAAAAGTTCAACACCCTGGGAAGAGCTTTGGGATCCAGCCAACCACACAGTTTCAAATGCATATTATTTATTTTGCCTTACTTAAATCCAGACACCCTGTAGTTCACAGAATGTGTTTCCCAGGAGCCCGGATGTGGCTTTCAACTCTGTCAGCCCCCGTAGGATCAGCATCAGCTCTGTGACCTGGGAAATCCCCCAATTTCTGCATTTACAAAATGGGGGCCTGGGAGCCAGGTGGTCTGCAAGGCCACTGCCATCTCATGATCTAACCAAGATGCTAACCAGAGCTATCAGGAAAATCATTCCTAGCTTTCAATAGAAAGCCTTAATTATAAATTCACCACCAGCCTCACCTGGATCATTCACATTTACATTTCTTTAGTCAGCTGTATCTCTTCTCTGAAAAAATTACTTGAAACTTCCTCTGTTCAACTCCAGATGAACTCCTCTCTTCACATTCTTGGAAGATGACCTTGTTCCCTTCCTACCTGGAAGATTCACCTTCCTGCCTCCAAACGTGCAAGCAGACACTCGCTCTCCTCCTTCCTTCCTTTACAGTGAAGCTGAGCTCCCTCCTGGGAACGACCCCCTGTTTCTCCTGAGCCCCTACCCAGCCCCGGTCCTCAGAGTGACCACAGTGGAGTCCCCAGCCGCTGGGGGTCCCCAGAGCTCTCCAGGGCGCGTGGAGGGACAAGCGTTTCATAGCAGGACTGGGAGGTTCCTAGTCCCTTCACTGCGCTGACGTTCGCACGGACGGTGCACAACCAAAGGTGGACACGACTGCTGGCACCTGAGCCCAGATCAAGGTAGTGGCACCAGACTGTACCTGTGGTCACCGGAGTCCTCACCGGTGCTCAGAGTAAAAGCAAGAAAAGCCAGTTGAGGCCGGGAAGATCATCACCTGTGTTCAGTCTCTCCCTGGAGACAGAGCTGGACAGACGGAGGCACAGGTGGAAGCAGCTGTCAGGAAGCGCGGAGCGGGTGTGGAGTGGCCGCTGGACCTGCTGCTTTTCCGTGGGACGCGCAGTGACTTGAAGGAACCGCCTGCAGAGGATTCAGACTCCACGCGCTATTTATGTTCACGTGTTGCTTGAAAGTGAGTTTGTGAAGCATCTCAGTCTGAATTTCTACGTGACCAATCCCGGTAGACCTGACCCCACACACAGCTGTGGGGTCTTCGAGAACCTTCCGTGGCAGGCTGGGCCTCCCGCGCTCTCCGCCCTGCTCCCCTCCAACGACCCGCGGGCCCGGTCCGACACTCCCGGGCCTGCCCACGCCGCCCCACGTAGCGGCTCCGTCCCCTCCGGCCTGGGCGTCCGCGGGGAACAGCGCCGGGGCTCCCCGTCGCACGGGCCCGCTGCGCCCCCTCTGGAGGGGGCTGTTTCTCGACGCATGGAGTGTGGCGCTCTCTGATTGGATGCGGGTTTGGCGGGAAGGCTGTGGGTCGCGCAAGGTGAGGGGAGCCTTGGGCGCTCCGGTGCGTTCTGGAAGCTTTGGTTGGAGCGGCCGCAGCGCCCCCTGGGTGGCGCACAGGACGTTACTGAACACGTGAGCCCCGACCTTGTGCTGCTCTTTCCTGGTGCAGAAGGACCTTTCCTATTCAGCGCCCGGAACCGGCGCGATCTGATTGCTTCATGAAGGAGGAGTGGGATTCCAGGGACGGGGAGGGGGTGCCCCGCAGCCGTGCCACCACCAAGAGCTGGGTTGGGGCACAGGGTCCCTGTTGGAGGACTTTGGAACAATCCCCGAAGCCTCCATTCCGTCGAGATGGACTGAAGCTGCGTCAGGATCCAGTGTGTGAATCCTTCCGGGAAAAGCGGGGGAGGGGATCCAGGTGGAGCCCGCTCAGCGCCTGAGCGCAGCGCCCGGTGCTGCGACTCCGCAGTGGGTGTTCACACGCACCCTTAACTTCTCCTCCGCCCTAAGGACAGTAGGGACCAACCCCTGCACAGGGACACAGCAGGCGGGCCTTGGGGAACCTCTGGACAGTGTCACCAGGTCTGCCGTAGAAAGACGGCCTTGGTGGCAGGAAGCAGGGGACGGAGGAGGTCAGCAGAGAGCCAGGGACACGGGAGAAACCCTCCCTGCCCGTGTGCCGGGAGAGTGGGTCCTTCCTCTCAGTCAGCTTGGGGTGCCATGATGAAATGCCACGGACCCAGTGGCCTAAACACCAGACGCTTATTTTCTCTGTGGACAAAATGGAATCACATCTGTCAAGGCTGCTAACATGGAGCTGGGAGGCCATTAAGGAAATGGGGCTCATGCAGGCACGCCACTCTCTACCAGAGGGAATGTCACTTTTGAGCTGGGCTTCTCTGTTGTCATCTGGATCTCCTTTCAAGAAGAGTGCTGGCTCCTATAGATAAGAGCTGTCTGCCTTAGAAATGGCCTTAGCAACCCATCAGTATGGCCAGGAAGTAACAGTTGTTGCCAGCGCCAATCACAAATTTTGCAAAACGACCTGTGTAATTTTTCTCTTTTTGCCTTTATAAACCCCTGCCTCCTTTGTCTTCCTTGGAACACATTTTGGGTTTCTGCCTGAATCTGTGTCTCCCGCATTGCAATTCTAATTGCAAGTAAATATCTGCCATTTGAACTGTGGTGAATTTTTCCTCAGTTGATATTTTTTGGTGTAGTCGGCAGATCCAGAGCAACTGACCACAGACCCTGGTGCTGCCGTGGACACGTGGAAGACACCTCCAAGACAGCCTTGTTCTCTCGCGTTTCCCTTGGTGAGCCTCAGGGTTCCAGCAGTAAGTTCTCCTGGATCCGAAGCTCCTATTTTCGGTTGAGGTTCAGAGTAGATTTTATTTGGGAGGACTAACTGGTTCTGTCCTTTGGAGGGAGGATTCCGTCCTCACCTTAACTAGGCGGAGAATTCAGGTTTAAGGACACTTCTTGGTGAGTGTTATTGGAGCTCTAGTAGATTTTCATTTTATTCAAGTGGCCACATTCTCTTACAATTCAAAATTCAGCTGTTTATAACCAGCACAGACCTCGTAGTTTCTCCTGTTGTCCAAATGAGGGTCCTCCAACTCCGAAGATGAGAGACATTGCTCCTTCCAACCCTTTTTGGGTTGTTTCTCAGTGACTGGAAATCCAGCAGAAGTGTTGGGACTGTGTCCATGACATGCAGTGGTCTCACAGGGCCTCCCAATGAAGAACATACCCTGTTTTGGGTCAGAGGAACTTGATAAGCTCATCTGGAAGGCACAGATGAAGGATTGGTCATCCTAGGACCTTGAGCAACCTGCCACCACTTGCTGCTCAGGAATCTCTGAGACATGTAAAAGAGAGATCAATGGCCCATTGGTGACACCCTGGGAAATGGTCCTCACAGGCAGCACATACCTGACCCAAGGCATAGACCCTCCTGCCTTGGTCATCTGAGAACAACCCCTTCTAAATTATGGGGAACAATTGTTCTGGAACAACCATAAATAGTCACCTTCCTTTGGGAACCCCAGCTGGATTTATGTTGAAATAGTATGGTCCCTCTTGTTGTAAATTTTTACCTCAATGGACCCATGTTACCCAACGATGATTTAAAACTTTCTTGGTCCTAATGGGGCTTATTTGAAATGCCTAAACTAGTCCATTTGCATACATGTTTAGAAAATAAGAGATCTAAAACTAAGCAAGTGGAAATGGGTGAACTTTTGAAATAACTTGGAATGATAATGGCCACTCTGGGGAAGCTTTGTTTCAGATCCATCCACCTTAAGGGTCCCCCTTAAAAGAGAGGATTCCAACCCCCTCAGAGACAATGGAATGTGTGCTTTGATTGCTATGCAGGAGCTTCCAAAAGACAAAAGGACTTCAACACAACTCTTTAAAGGATCCTTGCAGCCTGCCAAAAAACCCCCCAAAACTTTAGTAAAAGCCTTTGGCCGTCTGAGCAGGTAACCTTAATTTAGTCCATCTGCCAGAAAGAAACACAATTTGGATCCAACTATTCTTCTCAAATTTGTATCCGAGACATGGCTAAAATTCTTAAAGATGTCTGTTGTCTCTCTGTGTGTCTATGTATGTATCTCTCTCTCTATGTGATGCGGGGTCGGTGAGCCGAGGAGTCGAAAGAAAGATTTCTTAGACTCTCAAGATCTGGCAGTAGTGCTCTTTTATTTAGAGAATAGTGTGGAATAGCATGGGGACAGGACCCATGGGCAGTCAGAGCTTCTGCTGCCGCCGCTTCTGCTGCCCCCGCTGGCATGGGGACAGAGCCCATGGGCAGGCAGAGCTGCTGCTGCTGCCCCCGCTGGCATGGGGACAGGACCCATGGGCAGGCA
>NW_025802933.1:176493-177672 GCF_021613505.1 Equus quagga
CTGCTGCCCCCGCTGGCATGGGGACAGGACCCATGGGCAGGCAGAGCTGGTGCGTGGGGACAGGACCCACGGGCAGTCAGAGCTCCTGCTGCTGCCCCGAGTTGAGGGTTAGGGCTAAATTTAAGGCATAGGTATGTGAGTCATCTCTTTACAAGACAAAGGAAAAAAAAGTTAAAATGGTACCAGTGCCGGTAGGGTCCGGCCATGGGGCGGTCCCACAACTTTTAGATAAGAATCAAACTGGATTGAGTAAATGGCAGAAGTCACCGCTCAAATATTATCTTCAGCTAAAGACAAAGGAGGATTTTGGGGTGGGGGGTTAGTTACATGAGGTTGCCAGACAGTAAACAACTTAAGTTCTTGCCTTCCCCATTAAGAGTTTCCAGAGATAAAGCCATCCCCCCTTCCTCCTGGCGCAGAGAGGGAGGCATGGAGATTTCCTTCACAAATGCAATTGTCTCTGATCAAAGGGCAAACAAATTCCACTCCTCGGAGCCTGCTTCTTATCTGTAGTTTTAAAAGTAACCAGCCTAAAAATCCTCATCATAAACTGTTTTAAAATTAAGCAGCCTAAAAATCCTCATCATATGTATATGATATTTTTCTACCTCCAGATAGTATTGCTAAAATTAAACATTTTTTCCTGCTTTTTCTCCCCAAATTTCCTTACTACATAGTTGTATATTCTAGTTGTAGGTCCTTCTAATTCTACTAAGTGAGACGCCACCTCAGCATGGCTTGATGAGCGGTGCCCTGTCCGTGCCCAGGATCTGAACCAGTGAAACCCTGGGCCTCCGAAGCAGAGCGCACAAACTTAACCATTCGGCCAGGGGGCTGGCCCCTAAACATTTAAATAAGTTAAGTATTCGTAAAACTCTCAGAAATATAGAAACTAACCCAAAGGTTTTTCAATTTCAAGTGATTTGAGATAATCTGTGATAAAAAATAGTTTAAGTTTGTTGGTTTAATAGAAACAGACATGTCTTCCGAGTCATATATAAATATGAATATATAAAGCAAACATACAACTTTTTCTCCCTGGGTCCACTGGCCAGGTTGGCTCCTGCTGTTTCTGTTGCAGAATTTGTCTGCAGAGGGAATGACTTGGGATGATGATTAAATGTTTACTGTCTAATCCAAACACAGTTGTTAAAACAAGTGTTTAAAGAAATGTAAATC
>NW_025802934.1:0-5567 GCF_021613505.1 Equus quagga
GGGGCCTTTCACATAGTAAGTACTGAATAAATGTTAACTAGTATTATTTTTTTGGCTAAAATCAAAGAATATTTCAATTATTTTAACGTCTTGGCATTGATAGAGCATGCTCTGTCCCAAATAAAGGTCAGAAGACTCAAAATTTCAGGCACAGAATTAAAGAGGAATACATAATTGTGCCTTATATTTCCACTTAACATTTTCAAGAAAACAGAATAATTCACATTTTAAAAATTTCCTGCAAAATCTTCAATTTTAAAAGAATGAAGTGACCAAAGAAAACCAACAGTACTATTTTTTCTGATATCCAACATATTATCAAAACTTTAAGTCTACATTTTATCTGACTAATAAGCTTTCTTGCTCCATATCACTGAGACTTTAACCACAGGAAAATAGAAAATGAGCACAAAATCAAATGCATAACTTGAAATTATCAAGGAAGAAGTAATTGATCTTTTAGAGCAAGAGCCGATGGATATTTTCCATAAAAGTCCAAACAGTAAATCTTTTAGGCTTTGCGGACCACAGAAAGTCTCTGTCACTTCTTCTCCTTCTTCCCCTCCTCCTCTCTCCATCCCCCTCCTCCTTCTCTTTCTTTTCTTTTTTTAGCAACTCTTTAAAAACTTCTTAGTTCTAGGGCCATACAAAAACATGCCTCAGGCCAGTTTTGGCCCAAGGGCCATAGTTTTCCAACTCCTGTTCTAGAGCAGGGCTCAGCAACAACAGAGCAGAGCTTATATCCTGCCTGTCTTTATACATAAAGTTTTATTGGAACACAGCTACTCCAATTCATTTACTAATTGTTTATGGCTGCTTTCCCATCCCAAAAATGGAGTTGAGTAGTTTTAACAGAAAACTTATGGCCCATAATCCAAAAATACTTAACCATCTGGCTCTTTACAAGAAAATGTTTGTCAATCTCTGTTGTAGAGTCATGAGAATGCTTCATTAATATAACTTTTCTCTATCCATTCCCACTATGGAAAGAGCGAGAATAAATGGCCTTAGTTAGAGAATTATTTATTTTTTTGCAACTGCTAAACACCATAAACGCCGAAACATAATACATTTTATACATGAAACTAGTGTTGGGTAGAGAAAAATTCTGGACATCCACTTGTTTCTTTAAATGGATGGCACGTATTTTCATAGTTTTTATAACAACAGAGAATGGGAAATACTGCCTCTTATGAAATGTTAAAAGAAAGCAATACAAAGCTGAAATAGCAGATCCAAAAACCCAGAATAGAATATACAACATAAACTTAAGCAGGAGAAACACCCTTTTGTGGTCTATGAACGTTGGGTGAGCTTGCATGGTGCTTTAGATCACACTCCATCAGTTTACACAGGACAATGACCTGCTCACTTCTGAAAATGTTGCTTCTGTTACCAAACCAAAGCGGGTTCACTTCCAGGTGAGTTAAAATCAGACTTTCCCCCAGAAGTAGTTGTCACACAAAGTAGAGTTTATTTGCAGCAAATAGGAGACCATATAGAATCATTTCCAAAGTCATGGTTCTCCCAGAGCACTGGACAGCAGGGGCTTTCTATTTCCAATGGTGGATGAATATTCAAAAGGGAGAGGTGGGCATTCACTTGTGCAGGCTCAGCTGGCTCATCTGTATGGGAACTGGTCTTGCACTGGGGCTGGGGCTGGTTCAGGGCCGTTGGTGATTGCATCTTGTAACATAACAAAATTTTTTTTTAAAAAAACACAACAATTTGGAGAAACAGTTAAATGCTTCCAAAACCTCCCTTGAGATCCTCAGGGCCATTAGTTGGTGACACTTCTACCTATCAATTTCAATTCAGACTAGATAAAAACATAAAACTATGCAAACAGAGCAAAACACCATACATATCTGCCTATATGAATACAAAAATCTAACCCAAATCAAATCATTCCCAAAAGCTACATTTCTCAACTGACCAGCGTTCTCTCTATTCTGTAAACAGAATATTTTATCCTAGAAATTAAATTTGGAAAGCACTCTGAAATTGTTTTCATATTTTGTATTTCACGTTCCCTCTGCCTGATGCCATAAGTCAAAACATCTTCCTGCCCATCTCAGAAGCTCCAGGCTCTGGCTCCCCACCAACCACCACCAATGTTGGTCCTGTCCAGTTTAGGCAGAGGCTAACACGGCCTTCAGGGAAGGACTCTTGCCTTGCTGCCCAATAGCAGACCAGAATCTAAGTTAATTTATCCAATGACCTCTGTTCTGGAGATCGAGGAACAATAGAGGAGTCAACAAACAGAGGCAGTTATATGGTGAACCCTCATCCATTCTCCTCAATCATCCTTCCTCAACCTGAGCAGTTAAGTATTTTCACTGGTGCTTGAAACCATTTTCCATGCTGATTTTCATTACTGCTTGAAAATTGAAAACCCCAGTAGAGTAAGATACATGAGAGCAAAGATCGTGTCTGCTTTGTATCTTTAGCCCTTATATATTTTTAGCCCTCAGCTCAGTGCCTGGCATAGAGTAAATATAAAGAAAGGAAATATTGCTGGATGAATAGACAGATGATGGATGGAAGGATGAAAACTCTAAACATTGGAATGATGCTTGGTTTCTAAATTATGCAGTGTTTATCTACAAATGTCTTTGCAAACATATTTGAATAATCGTTAAACATGGTGACTTTAGAGTTTATAAATATAAGGGACCTATTAGCAACGAAGTGATCACAAGGATATCAGCAAGCATAAACAGTCTAGATGACCAGGTCTTAGAACCCTTCAAGCTATTGCTCTCATTTTCAAAAGGGAAAATGATTTTGAAATTTTAGTTTTTGGAACCACAGATCAATAATTTTATATTGAAACCCCCCCAAAATTGCAGATTTAATTATTAACCAAGTGGTCTAAAAGATTTACTCAAGGGAAAGATTACCAGGAAGCAGTGCTATATCACTAAGAATAAACTGTATTAAATTCTCCTCATTGTTAGTTTTGAGAAGCTAAGAAAATGTTACAGGCATAATGTGTCTTGATTTCTGCAAGGTATTTGACAACGTTAATGTTCTTTACAGTCAAAATGAAAAAATGTAAATTGGATGGCAGGACAGTAAGGTGGATTCAAAACTGACTGAAATATTATTACTAAAGAGTATTATGAATAAATTAACACCTTAATCTTCTTGTATATACAGAGGGTCCAAGTAGAAACAACAGAAGTTACAGGAAAGAAAGCATAACCTTAAATAACGAAATAATGAAAATGCTAACAATTGGAAAGGTTGTCAAACGGATGAAACAATTTCCAGAAGTCTTAAGCACATGTTCAAGCACAGGGTGGCTCTGGCTGTCTAGAAGGGATGACTTAGAATGATGAGAGATGAGTAAACTATCATGTGCCTTTTCCCTTAAAAATCTAGAAGCCTGTGAAATATCTATATAGAAGGAGAACAATGGCATAATGAAAAACCACATGTGCAGCTTCTGGTTCCAATTTAGCTTTTCAAGCTTAATCTTTCTTTACTCCTTTTGTATTCCTCACTCCAGCAAAATTACACTGTGTGTAGTTTTGCAAACACACCCCACAATTTCCCACCTTTGCAGATTCTTCTCTCTTTTCCTGGATGATATCTTTAACATTTTATATTAATTATATTAATATTTTAATTTTATTCCATTATTAAAATTCTCCTCATCCTCAAAGGCCCATCACATATGCTGTCTTTAAACTTCTCTTCATCCCGTCCACTCTCTAAAAAATATTTTTTATCTTAACCTTTCCTGGACTCGTAATGTCATGTTAGTAAGTCTTACAAGGCATATCTTATTCAGCATATATTATGCTTAGTGGTCTACTGACTTCTACATGCTTTCTTAATTATCTCACTCACTCTCATAGCTTTACCATCACCATATAATGACAAGTATAAAATTTATGTCTTGCCACGATCTCCTTCAAACGTGACCACCACGTATCCAACTGGTTGCGAGACAGCCCTGCTGCAAGTTCAATAGTGTTCAAAATTGAAATCATTGATATCCCTCAGTACACCTTTATCCCCGAACTCTGCTTTAATTGGTGACACAACCACAGACACATTCCCAATACCAGGTCCTGATGATTTCGCCTCCAAAATAGATTGAAACCCCAAGTCCTCTTCCCCACTTCAACTGCTGCTTTAGTTTACACCCTCACTCCTTCTCACCAGATGGGACATTAGTCTCCTAATGATCCTCTGCCCTACATCTCACCTCTTTATAAATCTATTCTACAGAAGGTAGTCTACCTAAACCACAAAACCACAATAACTTTGCACTGCTTACACCCTTCAATGTCTCCCCGTCACATCAAGTTAAAGTCCAAGTGCCTCAAAACAGCCTTAAAGTTAAGCTCACAAGTTTAAACAGTAGAGAGAAAGGATTAAAACCCAAAGGCGTGCTGACTCCAAAGCTCCCTTTAACCAAACTCCCATGTTGCTGTGTTTGCCAACTCTTCTTCAGGAACTGATCACAGGAACACAGGAAGCCAAAGTTATATCAGGATCGATCAGCAATCAACACAAGCAAATCTTTCTTCATTTCGCCTTTCCAGTTCCTCACATGTTCTTGGAAGGCTCTGGTGACTTGAAGCAAGGGAAACTCGTACTTCCCTCAATGATTTCCTTTATATTCCAAACCACAAACTCACAAAATCGAGATAACGGAAATCTTGCTTCATCCCTGAGAAGATTTATATAATTTTAAACTATCCAGCGGGGTTCATAAAAAACAACGGCAAGAAAAGAGGAGGTGGGGGGGGTGGAACCTTAAATGATAGAATGGTAATCAAAAAGCTAAGCAAGGAAATAGCCACACAATTAGCATTTGCAGACAACAAGGGCTTAATCATGATTAAAGCCATGGCAGATGTCAGATGGTTTCATTTTAAGTAACATCAACTGTCAATCTGGTAACAGTGTGTGTGTGTGTGTGTGTGTGTGTGGTGTTGCTGTTGTTGTTTTCTTTTAAGTGCTTAAGGAAATAGCTTAAAATAAATGAGGCTATCTCTTGAAGAGGAATGTTCAAAGTAGAGAGAACCCTATAATTTCTTTCACCCATTGTTTACATTCTTTATCTCCTCATCCAGTCAGACTCAGTAAACAAGAATCCTTCATTCCCATTAGTACAACCATATAGCCATTGGAATGAATGTATAAACAACAACAAAAACTAACCATTTCGTGTAGTCCAAATTTTAGCCAATCTTATTCTTTTTAGGAACTCTCAAGAGATGCCTCATACCACAAATCAGGCTGAAGAGCCAGTGTTTTTGACCACATATGGAAAAGATCATAAATGTAATCATTAAATCAGGGGGAAAAGACGTGAGCTGGACAACTACAATATACCACAGAACAAGGAATTCCTCGAATAGTATTTGTGCTCTACATAAGTAACAATCAGACAGCAAACTAGTAAGTTTCATAGAAATACTTGAAAGTCACCTAAAATTGAATACTATCAAATGTAAAATAAAACATTTAAGACACAGAACAATCTAAAGAGTTACTCATCTAGGGCTCAGAGTTGTAGTAGTGGTTTGTCGTTTTTTTAAACTGTG
>NW_025802935.1:0-2079 GCF_021613505.1 Equus quagga
GTCTCTCAAGGCCTGGCAGAGGTGCTCTTTTATTTAGAGAATGGTACAGGATAACATAGGGACAGGACCCATGGGGAGTAAAGTGTTGCTTCATGGGGACAGGACCTATGGGTAGTGAAGAGCTGCAGGCATGGGAACTGGACCCACGGGCAGTGAATAGCTGCTGCTGCTGCATGGGGAAAGGAGCCATGGGCAGACAGATGTCCTGCTGCTGCCCTGAGTTGAGGGTAAGGGCAAATTTTATAAGGCATGGGTACGTGACATTTTTACTGGAAAAAGAAAAGATGATGTAAAAAGCCATTAAATGACTTCAGTACAGATGGAGTCTGGTTATTGTGTGGTCGTATAACATTAGATACGAATTTGGCCATATAGATAGGCATGTAGGTGAGCATCGCCTGGGCTTCTCTCACTGGGGCACCTGTAATTCATACCAAAAAATATTCACCGGGTCATATGCTTTGACATGTAGGCCAGGTAACCTTGGGCTTTTCGAGCTGGGGCAGCCTTAATCCACATCAATCGTCATTGTCTTTCTCAGCTATCTCCCATAGATACGCTTATCAGTCCGTTCTCCTTCATTCCAAGTTATGAATTTTGTGATTCTTTAATCACCATACGTTCTCTAGGCTGATGTGTGAGTGTTTTCATGATTGTTGGGCATTGCCTTTGAATTCCCATCGTTCACTTGAAGGAATCTTTGCTATCCTAGCCTAGGTCCAACTGAGCACTGAGAACACGAGGTCATCTTGGTTGGTTTGACATTCTGAGATCAGAAACTCCAAATTCTAGGTTGTCCAGGCAACCACCTTGTGGACATAATGTTTCTGAGACAAATTAGAGAAATCTGGTGAATTCCTGTCTCCAGGTAAGATATTTTTATGTCTCTTTTCTAAATTTGGGAAGGCTGGAACTTGACCCTGGATCCATGGTCCTTCTAGTAGATTACATCTAGATACTGCTTTACTTTATTTCTGTAGGGTTTGTAAGTTGTTTGATTTACACCCTAAGCTCTGGCATGTTTATTTTTCGTTAAATATAAGTGTAATGTTCTAATTTTCAGCCAACTTCCTCACATATGCTGTCAAAACACATAGTCAATAATCTTCTACGGCCAGAGATGGGAGAGAATTTCACTGGTGCCAAACTGAGCACTCTAGCTTTGGATGTCAGCCTTCACTTTGGATTGGTGATTCCCAGAGGGAATGAAAAAATCCAAAAGGGCGTGCTGATTTGGGGCATAAAGGATTTGAGGCTGAAAGAGATTAGAGAAGATGAACTTCCAAGGACTGTGAATCTCCTCCAAATGCTTAATGATGCTACAGAAAGTAGACCATTGCAAATAGATTATGGGGAATACTATGAAGAGAATGTGTTCCGTGCTAAACAGATGAACCAAGGGAAAATGTTACCGTCTATGATGTTATGAGTAATTACATTCACGAATAATCACAGCAGGCCATCTTCTTCCCACGTTCAGGAAAAATATTGGTCCACAAGTAAAATTCAGGGCCAGCCATGTGTTCAGGAGTGTAAGTGCCCACATTCCTATTGGGTGGCCTGGGATTCATGGATTCGCATCACTGGTGCTGATCAGATTAGTAACGTTGGGAAAGATAGATTTCATGGTATGGTGTGGACAGAGATCACAAAGAAGTCGAAATTGTGAGCATACATTATAGATAGGCAATAGAAAAAAACATGAAAATATTGCAATCTATGACACATCTGGTACACTTCCCTAAATACAGACTGAAGGAAGTGATGTGACCTGCATAGGTAGAATTGGCGGACTGCATGAGATGACACGATCATTGCACATCAGAGGCTTCAGTGGGCAACTTCAACTTTGGGTGGACTCCAGGACTTTCACTGGGGAAAGTCTACACATTCGGCCATATTCACAAAATGTAACAGATAAAACCCAGGATAAACTTAAAGTAAAGAAACCATGTCTAGAGAGAATGTAGTAGACATTTAAAAGTTCAAGGATAAAGTTAGAAACCCACAAGAAATCCAGGAAATGGAAAATTATTCAAGCTGGAAAGGGAGAGTAGTCATGTGCATAGAAGATGCTGG
>NW_025802936.1:0-1051 GCF_021613505.1 Equus quagga
TTTTTCCCCAAACGTTTGCTAGTTTTCGGTTGACATAGCTTTCACCATTTTTGCTAAGGTTCTTCATAGACATCTTCTTCTTCGTACTGGCAAGCTGTGTTTTTTGTTCGTTCGTGTTTAGCTTCCGTTTTTCTATTCTTTGCAACTTGTAGTTGGTTCTGTTTTGGCAGAAGTGCATCGCTGTGCTCACATCTGCTGGCAATGCTCCTGTATTTGCTGTGGAAGTCTGGCCCTACCTAACGTCCCTTCCAATCTGCCTCTACACCCCATCGGACGCCTGCCCCAGAATGACTGAAGCAGTGGGGAGGAGGCTCACCCCCAGGATTCCACCCGGCCCACCCCGGGCCACCGAACCAGAAGCTGTGGACCTCACCGCTGCACCACCGGCCGGCCTCTTTCATTCTCCATTGGCAACCTGCAGTTGAGTGCAATGGGGCTTGAATATGCTGCTTGAGCCCAACTCTGGCACTGTGTAGATGAGGCCAGGTTGTTTGTCGAGGCCACTGTGACGTCAGAGGATTGGTCATAGTTGTGTGTCTGCTGTCCCGGCTAGCTTCATGGACACAGGGCTTCAGAGCCCGCTTGGAGCAGTCTCATAACTCACCCTTCCCAGGGAGCCCAGGGTTGACCTTCGCTGCCGTTTTTTGGCTTGTGAATTTCTCTGACTTTCAAACTTTCCAGCAGAGCCTGTCTAAAGACTGACATCTTTCATTGTGGATTATTCAGGGGTGATATCTGTTCGCCTTGCCATTTCTGGGACCTTTTTTTCTTTTCCACTGTATACTCGTCATGGTCTTACTCAGCTATCTCCCTTAGACGTGCTCCTCAGTCCGTTCTGCTTCAGTCCAAGTGATTAATTTTGTATTTCTTGAATCACCGTCTGTTCTCTAGGCCGAGGTGTGAGTGCTTTCGTGATTCTTGGTTGCTGTCATTGAATTTGCACCGGTCACTTGTAGGACTCTTTGCTATCCTAGCCTAGGTCAAGTGAAGCACTGAGAACCCGTGGTCATCTGGGTTGGTTTGACATCCTGAGATCAGAAACTCCAAATTC
>NW_025802937.1:0-3204 GCF_021613505.1 Equus quagga
ATTGCAACACAGGCCCGCCTCAACAAAGAAGAAAAATCTCAAATAAGTAATCTCAAACTATGTCTACCAGAATTAGGAAAAGAAGAACAAACAAAGACCAAAGTCAGTAGAAGGAGGGAAATAATAAAAATTAGAGCATGAATAAATGATATTGAAACAAAAAAGACAGTAGAAAGGATCAATGAAACAAAGAGCTGGATCTTTGAGAAAATAAACAAAACTGACAAACTCTTAGCCAGGCTCACAAAGAAATAAAAGAGAGAAGACTCAAAAAAAATTAGAAATGAAAGAGGAGAAATTACAATGGATACCACAGAAATACAAAAGATTAGAAGAGAATATTATGAAAAACTATATGCCAACAAATTGGACAACCTAGAATAAGCCGATAAATTCTTAGACTCTTACAACCTCCAAAAAGGGAATAAAAATAAATAGAGACTCTGAATAGACCAGTCACAAGTAAAGGGGTTGAAACAGTAATCAAAAACCTCTGCAAAATTAAAAGCCAGGGACTGACAGCTTCTCTGGAGAAATCTACCAAACATTCAGAGATTTAGTACCTCTCCTTCTCAAATTATTCCAGAAAATTGAGAAAGATGATGCACTTCCTAACACATACTACAAGGCCAACATCACCCTGATACCAAAGCCAGACAAGGACAGCACAAAGAATGGAAATTATAGGCCAATATCACTGATGAACATAGACGCAAAGATCCTTAACAAAATATTGGCAAACCAAATACCGCAATACATTAAAAAGATCATACACCATGACCAAGAAGGATTTATACCACGGACACATGGATGGTGCAACATCTGCAAGTCAGTCAATGTGATACACCACATTAACAAAATGAGGAACAAAAACCACATGATCATCTCAACAGGCACAGAAAGCATTGACAAGATCAAACATCCATTTATGATTAAAAAAATCTCAATGAAATGGATAGAGAAGGAAAGTACCTCAACATAATAAAGGCCATACATGACAAACCCACAGCCAACATCATACTCAACTGGGAAAAACTGAAAGCCATCCCTCTGAGAACAGGAACAAGACAAGGGTGCTCACTCTCACCATGCTTATTCAACATAGTACTGGTGGTTTTGGCAAGAGTAATTACACAAGAAAAAGAAATAGACTTCTTCAAGGAGCAGAGCAAAATGGCAGGTTGAGCTGACCCGGGATTCTCTCCCCTCCAAAATACAACAAAGGGTTGGAAAAACTGAATTTCAGAGAATAAATCTAATGCCAACACGTTAGAGACCTACAATACCAAGAAGGCGGAGATCATAACCTTGCTTACCCCTTCGGAGGCGCCGGAACGGTAGGAGAGAACATCGCTCCCTCCCCTAGAGTCTGCGATCGCTGTGGCGCGGTGGGGAAGGAGCAGGGGAGGGGCCGCGCGACCGGGGGATCATCCAGGACTCCTGCCGCTGGTTCAGTGGAGACCCGCTGATGGGGGGGGAAGCTTCCGTGCACGGGGACCCCATAAACCCAGGGCCTCGGGAGACCAGAGAACAGAATTGGTCTGAACCCAGACCGGCGCGTGAGAATAGCAGCCCCTCCCCCCCAGCAAGGCCACTGGGCGCCGCCATCTTGCCCAAAGGCCGAGAGCTCAGAACACGTGGCTCTCGACCCCCATCTAGTGGCAACAGGCTGTAACTGCAACCGAATTCTACCACCATGCGAAAAAACCACTCCTCTACCATCCAGCAACTTATAAAAGCCCCAGACCAGAAGGAAAACAATAAAAACAGTGAATTAAGTCCTGAGGACTTGGAATTAGGTAAAATAAGTGATAATGAGTTCAGAGCAGCTATAATCAAAAAACTCAATGAGGTAGAGAGAAGAGAAAGATAGGGAAACAAGCTGAGTTCTGGAGTTACTTCACAAAAGAGAGTGAAATCATAAAGAAGAATCAAACAGAATTACTAGAGAAGAAAAACACAATGGACCAGATAAAACACAATATGGATTCCCTGAATGCCCGTGTAGACACCATAGAAGAGCAAATTAACGTAATTGAAGATAGACAGGCTGAATGACTCCAGACAGAGGAAGAAAGGGAACCAAGAATTTAAAAAAAACGAGGAAAATCTCCGAGAGATAGTGGATTCAATGAGGAGTAAGAACTTAAGGATCATAGGAATTCCTAAGAACATGGAAAAGGCAGCAAGCTGCTTAACGAAATTATTGAAGAGAACTTCCCAAATCTAAGGATTGACAGAGAAATGTGTGTAGAGGAAGCTTTCAGATCTCCTAGATTTGTCAATGTAAAAAGACCTACTGCAAGGCAAATAGTAGTACAATTGGCAAGAAGGAAACATAAAGAAAGAATACTCAGGGAAGTAAGAAAAAAGAAGAGAATAACCTATAAAGGAGCCCCTATCAGACTGTCAGGGGATTTCTCTACAGAAACCCTACAAGCTAGGAGAGAAAGGAGTGACATATTCAAAGCTTTAAAAGATAAAAATCTTCAACCAAGAATACCCTATCCAGCAAGAATTTCCTTCAGATATGAGGGAGAAATTAAATCTTTTCCAGACAAACAAAAGTTAAGGGAATTTGTAACTAAAAGCCCTCCAATACAAGAAATCCTCAAGAAGGCTCTCATACCTGAACAAAGAAAAAAGGGAGAAAGGAGTCACAATCCACAGACTAGGGAGACCGATGGATAGAACCAGAACAGGATAGCAAATATTCAACTATAGCATTAGGGTAAAGCTAAGGAAATTACCAAAGCAAGGACGATCGTATCACTCTAACTACAAATTCATAACACGAGTTGGAATAAGAAATGAAAATAATGATTTAGGAGGGGAAGAGCAAAGGGTCTAAATCAGTATTGGCCAAGTAAGTAAGAGACCACCAGAGAATAGACTATATTGTACATGAGATTCTAAATACAAACCTCAGGGTAGACACTAAAATAAAATACAGAACAGAGTCACAAATCATAGATAAGGAAAAATCTAAGAAACCCAGCATAAGAAATTGCAGTATTAAATGGGGAGGCTAAAGCACACAGGAAAAGAAACGTGGGAAAACAAGATAATGAGCGACAGATTGACAGCATTAAGTCCACATGCATCAATAATCACTCTCAATGTGAACGGATTGAACTCTCCAATAAAAAGACACAGAGTGGCAAAATGGATTAAAGAACAAGATCCAACAATTTGTTGCCTCCA
>NW_025802938.1:0-14497 GCF_021613505.1 Equus quagga
ACTGGGATTGTATTCTTGAGACACCAAGAACAATTCCATGCCCACTTCGATGACTTAGTGTTTGAGTCTGGGCTTGCGAATTCCCCAAAATCCCCCCCAAACTTCCACCTGCCTGACATCTGTGTTCATTCACCCATGTCTTCAAAATATATTTCTGGTTATCACTCAAATGCAATATGTGGACCTTGCTTGGATCCTGATGCAATATAACAAAAGAAGGAAATACGTCTACATGTAAACCAGAAGAACGGTGTCGGAGAAGGATCAGCAGAATGTGTGTGTTTCCAGGTAAGCAAGAGGATGCTGGAGAGACGTGATCATTTCATCAAGTGTAGACAGGGAGAACTGCCCGAGTGCTGAGAACAGCTGGAGGGACAAGCAGTGGGTCCCCCATTCCAATGGCTGGAACCCATGCACAGGGGACCTGGGCACAGGACAGAGTCCAGAGTGCCCGGATCTGGAGGTAGTGGCTGCAGGGTGGGCCTGAGGAGAGAGGCACGTGGGGTACAGGGTCCAGGGGCAGACCGAGGGATCTGCCGCATTTAGGGCTACGCAAGGTTGTGGTTAATGACATGCCAGAGACCCGAATCTTCGCCAAAAACATCCTGCAATCCAGGTTAAGTAATCAGTGAGGATCACTAATATTCTGCACGAGCTAAATACAAAGAGCCTTTAAATGATATTTGAGAAAAAGTCTGGATTAGATATAGATATACTATATCTAATCTTATTCCTATTGGATCTCTAGGGTCAAGAGATAGAGAGAAAGACTGACAGACATAGACACACAGACAGATAGAGAGATATATAGATAGATAAATAGATACATACGTACATACATACATACATAGACAGAGAGAGATCGATAGATAAATAGACAGACAGATTGATACACAGACAGAGAAAGCAAACACATGTCCTATCTGGTGTTTTCAGACTCACTCATCTCTCAGGACCTGGGAGCAGGAGGGAAGTTGCATTTGCTGATCCCTAGATGAACTTTTCTGTACATTATCTCATTTAACTTTCTCTACAGCCCTCAAAAGTTGAGACGACTATTTTATGAAGAGATAATTGTGGTGCAGAGATGAAACACCCTACCAGGGTCACTGTTCCTTGTGAGGAAAGGAGCTGGGCTTTGGCTCCAGTCTCCCTTCTCTTTGCTAAGAAATGCTGTAATCAGGACCCCCCTGCCCAGCGTCACTTCTTTGGTTTACCCCTGGAATTGTCATGCGCATATGCATTTGAGGAACGTAAGCCCTCTCCCCTATTAAGGTTAAATGTAGTTATACTGGTCCTCAGCGTAGTCACAGTAGAGTTTTAGGAAGTCAAAGTAAAGGAAGGCACACATTTATCCATGTTTCTTCTTGTCAGGCCCCCAAAATCAGCTGACAGAGAGGAACTCACGAATTCTGTTTCCCTCTCTTCCTCCCCTCAACCATTAGTTGGTGGTGGATTCCGACTGGGAAATACAAAACAGGAGTCTCAGAGAGAAGCCTAGAGAGAGCCTCAGTCTCACCTGGGGTGTGAAATGTGAAATCACATGGCCTGAAATCCAAGGACAAATGTTTGAGCCCAGGGAAGCTGCTGTGTGTCTGTGAACTCCAGTTTTGTCATCTTTAAAATAGGACATTGGAAGCTAAGGCCTGGGTTGTTGTCGAGGGTAGACACAGGTGCTGGACAGTGAGTGTGAATCAGGAACATATGTGTGTGAATTGGGCACATCGTGGAATCTCTCTAGTTCTCATTTGCTGTTGACCAGGCAAAGTTTTATGATATGATGACCTTTGCCCCAGTCTTGACGGGGTGGGGAGGGGGGGGGGAGGCGGGGGGGCGGCGGGGGGCTCTGGAAACCTCCTAATGGGAGGTGGGGAAAGTTGCCTTAAGGAAGAGAATTATGAGAAAATATTATCTAAGGTAAGAGTTCCCTTCCCTTTGTAACTTGATCCTCAGTCACAGGGAAGGGAACTGAGTGTGAAGTGTGAGTCATTTGGCTCTGGGAAACTTAGGCCACAGCAAACACACCTCCCACCATAGTGCCAGCTTTAGTCTCCTGCTCCTCATAGCACCTCCATTTCCCATGATAGGAACCACTAACTCTAATATCTCCAATTACAAGACAGATGAGTTGATTATGTTTCCAAAGGAGTTTTTACTTCCTGAAGGTTAGACTATTGAGACGTCATTAAAGATGTGGATATTGAAAACATTTTGATACCAAATTCAAGTCACACACACTTGCTCAGAGATAACTTCACTGGGTAAAGAGAAGCATATTTTTGTCCCAAACTCCACAACAATACAATTTTGCAAGGAGAATCTTAATGTTTTCTAAACAGAGCCTGGGATTTTGAGAGAAAATGCAACTGTGCCTCCCTAAGTCCTGGCTTTGAGACTCCCGCTTGTAACGAGTCCTGTGTGCTTCTGCTCACACCCACGAGAGAACCAGCCATGTCTGCTGTTGGAGCCGCTGGGCGTCAGTCTCTGGTCCCCTGCTCTGTCGGCTACCCACGCAGCCTGGGATGGAACAAGGGCTTTCAGAGTTTGCTGACTGGATACAACCAGTGTCTCTCCTACCATCACAATGACCAAATGAGTGTGCACACATCCACGCGTGCAACACACATATGACTGAAGCTAACACTCCTGAAATGATCCTCACCTTGTCTCCATATGGTGCACTTGGACAGTGTCTATTGTCTTCTAACTCATTTTAAATATTAGTGGATTTCACAATCCTCTAAAGGATTTTCATGCATATTTTGAAAAGCACTACTACAGAAAACGAGTCTTAGACGTTGGTTTCAGATAGAAGTGGGTTTGAATCCCAGGACCACCACCTACACTGGGCAAGTGACTCTAGAATCCTCCATCTCCCGAGCTGTAAAATGAGAGTAATAACAGAGTCCACCTCAACTGATTTCTGTAGGATTAAATGAAGATTTATTTGTGAATATCCATTGTATGACACACAGTGACCAAATGTTAGTTCCACTCCATGTACCGTAAAGTTAATGCAGTAACATCCCTTTTTTGAGATTATAAGTAGAGGTAGAATGTAGAATTCCATAAGAAGGAAGGAATCAGCAGCCAGTGTCTGTGCAAAGGATTAGGATCTTTGGAGCTACAGCTAACCAACTCTGAGCCCTAATTCCAGCTCTGGAACAAATGTAGCCTTAACTCTGCTCCCTCTGCCTCCTCGCTGTCAGGGAAGTCCTCTGGTTCAAGGTCCTCACAGGTTCCCAGGGCCTGCGTCTGTGTGGGTTCCAGCCCTGCCCTCCCTTTAGTCCTGGGCTGGATTTCCACGTTCCTCACCTGCTGGAGTGTGACTGTGGATGTGTCATTTAACCTCTAAGCCATGGTCTCCTTAACTGAAAAATGGAGATGATGACAACTATTTCATGGGGCTGTTATGAAGATGAAAGATATAACGCAGCCAAAGAGGTCAGCACTCGGTCAGGATCATCAGATGGAGGTTTTCAATAAATATTTGTTCTCTAATTCTTCCCCCTCCCCCAACACCCTCGCATGCGTCCTTACCACAGACTCTCACCTGATAGGCTGCCAAGACACCAGACTTCACCCAGTGGAGACTGCAGAGTGGTTTGCTGCAAGTTCCTTTGCCTGGCTCTTGAGGTTGAGAATTTGGTCCAAGGAATATTCCAGGGACTCTCCCAACTCTGCCATGAAGGAGGCACATCTTCTTTCAGCGTTTTTGGTGCTAGTCGGCCATGTATCGTGAAGTGCAGTTTTGCTTCTGTGGTTTTATTGATTCATGCACCCATCATTTGTTCATTCATTCATTCATTCAGGCTACAGAACCCCGCGGACTGCATCACGGCAGGGAAGACCAGGCTGCACTAGTTCAATGAAGGAGGGCTGATGGGACCGATCTGGTGGCTCCTGGCTGCCTCTGGGCTAGATGTCGGTTCCGAGTCCAGTCCTCTTACATTGGATCTAAAATTGACTATCGAAATCCTTTCTCACATGAGTAAGGAGACTACTCTCTCTAAATGACCTGCGTAGGCTTTGGGTTCACATCGTCTCCTGTGTGTTTATATTTTATTCTGATCTAACTTAAAGCAACAATATATACAAATTGAGATTTAGAAAGCAATTCTAAAGGAACGAACCAAATTCTCTCTCTGTCTCATCATCTGCCTTCTCTTCTCTCTCCATCTCAATGTGGGTGGATCTCAAAAAGATGATATTGATTGTGGGAGGGAAATAGAGAATGACACACAAAAGGAACCATTTATATAAATTATTTCAAATGGCACACAAGTGAATGGTTGATGAGCACACACGTGAACCTGAAAATATAAAGGCTGGACCGACTGGACGGAGCTTATTAAGTGAAGGTGGGGGTGACAGTCCTACTGAATTGTAGCTTGATCTGTGAGTGTTTTATTTTGTATGAATATATTACCTGTGATTTTTTTAAAGACTAAAGGCAAATATGGTAAAATATTAATAGTTGCTCCTTCCAGGTAGTGGAATCATGTTTATTATATATTCTTTGCACTTTTTTCCACACATTTTCAAAATTTTAATTTCAAATTTTAAATTATTCAGAACAAAGTGATTTTAGAAAAAATGATGATGAATTTTCATACATATATTTTGCTTCATTAATTAATTTTAATATAAATGGCCTTTTTTGTGGCAAGAGTTTCACAGGTTTCTTCAGATTCTAGTACAAAACATTTTATCTTCCCCTACAATTTCTTCAAACCCCTATACCACCAGATTATGTAAAATGGAATATTTCACAAAATATTTACAAAGTAACTCATGTCTGAGCTGCATTCATAAGGCGTCCACGTTTCTCAAGAAGAAGTGCAGCGGAGCCTCTGTCCAGGCTGGGACGGAGGCAGGGTGTCCTGACCAGTCCCAGGTCCCCAGGGCTCCTCGCTGTTGTCACATGAAACTTCAGTGCAGCTGCCCCAGGTTTGAGGAAAGCTCGCTGCTCTGTCACCTTTGGGTCTAAGAGAGCGTTTAGCAGTGACTAAAAAAGATTGTGTGTGGGGGTTACAGAGGAGGCTAACTGCTTTAAATTCACCATTAATGTGTATGCAGACACAACTATTGATTTTTGAAAGGTCTTTATAAACCTCCATAACTAAATGTTCGAGTATGTTGAGAACAGAATTTTAAAAATTTCTTAAAGTGTAGGATGGTTGTATTTTTGGTAGCGAATGGTATGTTCTTACATCAGTACCTATGAGTCTGTTCTATACATTTAAAGGAAATTACCTGTTTCTTAATATTCTTCAGACAAATGTAATGAAATGAATGTAATACTTGGCTTAGAAGAATGAAATGAAAAGAAGCTGTGTGATGAAATGAGTCCCTCCCTCCCTTCCTCCCTCCCTTCCTTCCTTCCTTGCTCCCTTCCTCCCTCCCTTCCTTCTTCCTTTCTTCGTTAATCATTAGTTGCATCACTTGGATGAGCTAAGTATCAACAACCAGTGACCACAGTATTTGGGCACTTATTTGAAAGAACTGACTAATTTACTCACAGAACAACATTTAAAGAACAGCTTGTCAAAACTGTTGTTTGTTTGGAAATCATATAAACAGTTTTCTCCAACTGCTCCCTAAGCAAGTGCTCGATGACTTTGAGATAGAAATAATATGAATGAATCCAGCATCTTACGTCTACTCCTGCTGCGGCCAAGAGCCACCAGGTCGTTTCCATTCGGCCTCTTCCATTGAAGGAGTGAAACCTGGGCTTCTCCACCACACTTAGGACTCCTGACAGTTAACAGAGAGACTGATTACAAGTCTTCTGCACAGAGAGACACACACAGAGAGAGAGAGAGAGAGAGAGAGGGAGAGAGGGAGAGGAAGAGAGAGAGTGAGAGAGAGGGAGAGAGAGAGCATCCAAGCTTAGGTTGACCAGACCAGCATGAGGTTGACCAGAAAGCTGTGGGCTCTCAACTCCTGCCCAAATCAAAGCGATTCCTTGGTTCCAAGGCTGCGTGCATCTGTGTTCTTTCTCACAAATGGAGTTTATCTTCACACCTTGGTGTTCTATAAACTTAATTAAATAACTGACATATTTAAAAAATGGATAGAAAGGGGGTGAGAGTGAGGAAGCCAGACAGGTAGAAGGAATTTGAGTGTAAAACTCTGACCAGCTTTTCCTCCCGTGGCAGGTGGCAAGTTTTCATCATTTGAATCTTTTTCCTTCTGATCTGTGCAGATCCTGCGCCCTCCTCCTGCCAGGACAAGCCTAGACTGGAGGAAGCGGTGGGATTAGGGGAGGCCGAAACTTTTCACTTTCCAAATTACTCTCCATGGTTTAATCTGGCATCCTCTGCCACCCAGAGACATCATTCAAGAGGATTCTTGATGGCTCGTTGGGATTTAAAGCGAAATTACAGAGTTAGGCAGGGTGGATTGTTTCTTACTCTCTTTCTTCTCTGAAAATGAAAATGTCTTTTTTAGAAACACACCCTATGATCATTTTGAAGAAGCTAAAATAGTATAGAAATGAAAAGTGCATCTCCACCCCTCAATGGAGCTTATAGAGTCTGAGGCATAGACTTGGTGGGTGACAGGCTTGGACAATTGGAGGCACCTTGAGTGCCGGAGATGGGGCGCCTGAAAGTGAGGGGGGCGTGGGGAGGGGTGGGGTGGCTTTAGGAGCAGAAGGAGTGAGCGTCCTCAGGGTATAAGCAGGAGCTTTTTTTTTCTTTGCTTTTTCTCCCCAACTTCCCCCAGTACATAGTTGTATATTTTTTTAGTTGTGGGTCCTTCTAGTTGTGGCATGTGGGACACCATCCCAGCGTGGCCTAATGAGCGGTGCCACGTCCGTGCCCAGGATCTGAACCGGGGAAACCATGGGCTGCTGAACTGGAGTGTGCAAACTTAACCACTCGGCCACAGGCTGGCCTCCCTTTTTTTTTTTCCTGGCTCCCTTTCTAAGCGAGTATATCATCATGATTTTGCAGCATATCACCTCGAACTTCTTCACACTGAGAGCTCAGCAAAATCGATGAATAAAAAAGGATAGACTGAGATATCACTATTTTAGACACCAGAATAAAAAAACCATTATCTAGGCCAACGGTTTTCCAACCATATATGGTGCCTATTAGAATCTAGTGAAGGGCTTAAAATATTTGCAGGGCATAGTTGCATGAGTGCATGCTCATACAAACACACACACACACATACACACAGACACACACACACACACTACTTGGGCCTCACGCAGAGATTCTGGTGTAATTGATTTGGAATAGGACTCTGGCATCAATGTGTTTTAAAATCTCTCCAGGTGATTCTAATGTGCAGCCAGCTTTGAGAACCACTGATCTGGACGATGAGGAGATCAATAGCTGTTAAAGCTACTAACAGGGATCTATAATGGAAGGTCAGGCTGACACCCTAAACATCTAACATCACTCACAGTGGGACAGCCAGACGTGAGGGTCCTTCTGTTGTGATGCAATAAAAGGGTGCATATGGAGAATTCATGCCGAAATATTTGCCCTGGAATCCAATCAAGCCTCTAGGTACCAACTTATGGAAAATACAGGAATCAGGATCACTTCTGAGATGCAATTAACAACATAGCAAAATTTGGAGTGTGGAATTTGACAGACTTGCTATTCCCAGACCAGCAATGTATGGATCCCCGGGAAAGTTGTCAGAAATGTGGCATGTCGAGCTCCACCCCAGACCTCCCAGATCAGAATCTGTATTTTGAGGTTCCCAGGAAGAACTGTTCTCAGCTCAAGTGACTAAGACCTTTCAGAGAACTCTCTACTCTCATGTTTCCATATCCAGAAGGTTTAAAAATTGCATGAAAATCGAAGAGGCAGGGGGAACCTACGGGTAAGAGAGATTAAGAGATTCTTTAAACAGATCAGAGTGATGTTGGCTTCATAGAATGTGTTAGGGAGTTCTCCATCTTTCTCAATTTTCTGGAACAGTTTGAGGAGAATAGGTATTAAGTCTTCTTTGAATGTTTGGTAGAATTCTCCAGAGAAGCCGTCTGGTCCTGGACTCTTGTTTTTGGGGAGGTTTTTGATTACCGTTTCTATTTCCTTACTTGTGATTGGCCTATTCAGATTCTCCATTTCTTCCTGATTCAGTATGGGGAGATTGTAGGAGTCTAGGAATTTGTCCATTTCTTCCAGGTTGTTCAATTTGTTGGCATATAGTTTTTCATAGTATTCTCTTATGATCTCTTGTATTTTATTGGTATCTGTTGTGATTTCTCCTCTGTCATTCCTGATTTTATTAATTTGCGATTTCTCTCTTCTTTTCTTGGTAAGTCTGGCTAGGGGTTTGTCAATTTTGTTAATTCTTTCGAAGAACCAACTCTTTGTTTCATTGATTCTTTTTATTGTCTTTTTTGTTTCAATATCGTTTATTTCTGCTCTTATTTTTATTATTTCCCTCCTTCTACTGACTCTGGGCTTTGTTTGTTCTTCTTTTTCTAGTTCTGTTAGGTGTCGTTTGAGGTTGCTTATGTGAGCTTTTTCTTGTTTAGTGAGGTGAGCCTGTATTGTGATGAATTTCCCTCTTAGGACTGCTTTTGCTGCATCCCAAATGATTTGGTATGTCGTGTTC
The DNA here is from genome assembly GCF_021613505.1 of Equus quagga. NCBI lineage: Eukaryota > Metazoa > Chordata > Mammalia > Perissodactyla > Equidae > Equus > Equus quagga. The sequence continues at coordinate 8,590 of NW_025802938.1, forward strand.
TCATTTTCATTTGTCTCCAGATAATATTTGATTTCTTCTTTAATTGCTTCAATGATCCATTGTTTGTTGAGAAGCGCGTTGTTTAGTCTCCACATTTTTGCACCTTTATCTGCTTTTTTCTTGTAGTTGATTTCTAGTTTAATAGCATTATGATCAGAAAAGATGCTTGATATTATTTCAACTCTCTTGTATTTATTGATGTTTGCTTTGGTTCCCAAAATATGGTCAATCCTTGAGAATGTTCCATGTGCACTTGAGAAGAATGTGTAACCTGCTGTGTTTGGATGAAGTGTTCTATATATATCTATTAAGTCCATCTGGTCTAATTTTTCATTTAATTCTATAATTTCCTTGTTGATTTTCTGTCTGGATGTTCTGTCCATTGGTGTTAATGGTGTGTTGAGGTCCCCTACTATTATTGTATTGTTGTTGATGTCTTCTTTTAGTTCTATTAAGAGTTGCTTTACAAATTTTGGTGCTCCTGTGTTGGGTGCGTATATATTTATAAGTGTTATGTCTTCTTGGTGGAGAGTCCCTTTTATCATTACATACTGTCCCTCTTTATCTTTCTTTATCTGTTTTGCTTTGAAGTCTACCTTGTCTGATATTAGTATAGCGACACCTGCTTTCTTTTGTTCATTATTAGTTTGGAGTATTGTTCTCCATCCCTTCACTCTGAGTCTGTGTTTGTCTTTGGGGCTGAGGTGTGTTTCCTGGAGGCAGCATATTGTTGGATCTTGTTCTTTGATCCATCCTGCCACTCTGTGTCTTTTGATTGGGGAGTTCAATCCATTTACATTTAGAGTGATTATTGAGATGTGGGGGCCTACCACTACCATTTTGTGTCTTGTTTTCCGGTTTTCTTCAGTTTCCTTTGTTTCTCGTCCCATGGTTTAATCTGTTCTGATGTAGAGCTGCTACTCTCTGTTGTTGTCCTTCTACTTATCTCCTCTGCTCTTGGTTTTGTAGCCCCTTTCCTTTTTTGGATTTTTCAGTAATGAGGGTTTTCCTGAGGATTTCCTGAAGAGGAGGTTTTGTGGCAATGAACTCCCTTAATTTTTGTTTATCTGGGAAAGTTTTTATTTCTCCATCGTATTTGAAGGATACTTTCGCTGGGTAGAGAATTCTCAGCTGTAGATTTTTGTCCTTCAGATTTTTGAATATATCATTCCACTCTCTTCTAGCCTGTAAAGTTTCTGCTGAGAAATCTGCTGATAGCCTGATGGGGGTTCCTTTGTAGGTTAGTTTCTTTTGCCTGGCTGTCCTTAATATTTTCTCCTTGTCGTTGACTTTTGCTAGCTTCACTACTATATGCCGTGGAGTTGGTCTTCTTGCATTGATAAAGTTTGGAGATCTATTGGCTTCTGTCACCTGAAGATCCATCTCCCTCACCAGATTTGGGAAGTTCTCAGCCATTATTTCTTTGAATAGGTTTTCTGCCCCTTTCTCCTTCTCTTCTCCCTCTGGTATACCTATAATCCTTACGTTGCATCTCCTAATTGTGTCTGATAATTCTCAGAGAGTTTCTTCATTTCTTTTAAGTCTTGCTTCTCTCTCCTCCTCTGCCTGCAGCAATTCTATATTGCCATCTTCCAAATTGCTAATTCTTTCCTCCATATTATCGGCCCTACTGTTCAGAGCATCTAGATTTTTCTTACTCTCCTCTATTGTGTTCTTCATTTCCAATATTTCTGTTTGGCTCTTCTTTATCGTATCAAACTCTTTTGTGACATAGCTCCTGAACTCGTTGAGTTGTCAGTCAGAATTCTCTCTTAACTCATTGAGAATCTTAATGATGGCTGTTTTGAAGTCATCATCATTTAGGTTATATATCTCATTTTCTGTGGGATTGTTTTCTGTGTATTTGTTACTTTCTTTCTGTTCTGGAGATTTAATGTATTTTTTCATATTGCTTGATGTTGTTGATTTGTGCCTCCACATGGAGATAGAGTTTAGTTGCTCCTTTCACTTGTTTCAGCTGCTGTGGTGGGGGAGCAGCTGTTTATACTGCACCAACCAGGAACCCTGTCCGTAGTTGCTAACTGGGCCTGGGCCCCCCTTCGTAGCCACAGTGGCCCTTTGGATTCCCTCCTCTGCCATGGGGGCCGTCACAGGAGGGCTTCAGGCTGCAGGTGCCTACTGTTGCAGCCCACCTAGATGTGCTCTCTCCTTGGGGTCTGCAACGGTGTTATGGGCTTTTCCAGCGGCCAGGGGTGGGATCACTTATATTTGTCGCTCCGTTGCTGTCGGCACCCACAAAATCTCACTTGTCCTCCATGGGTCGCAGGAGAGCTATTGGCATCTTCTACAGTCTGTGGTTAGTACACCTAGCTATGCTGCTTTTGCCCTGGGGTCTTCCAGCCTTGTGGCTGCCGGCTGGGTGCCTTCTACTGGTGCTGTGCAGAGGCTTTCCCTAAGGCTGCTGTGAGCCTGTAGGGTTTCCCCCTAGGCTACGAAGCTGGGTCTCTGGAACTCCCCCCAGCCCCAGTCCTCTCCGAGATCTCCGGCAATCCCTAGTCCCACGGGGCGGGCAACGGCAGCTGGGGGTCGCCCCCCCCCCTCTGAGATTCTCTCCAGGCCTCTCCCGGAGCCGTGAATGCTCGGTGTGGCCCCTCTGCTAATGGCAGACAGAGAGTTTTGTCTGCTGCCCGGGCGGCACTCCGGCGCTTCCCCTCTGGGTCGCAGAGCCGGCCTTTGAAACCTCCCCCAGCCCCGGTCCTCTCCGAGATCTCCGGCAATCCCTAGTCCCATGGGGCGGGCAACGGCAGCTGGGAGACCTCCGCACCCTCCGTGACTCTCTCTGGGACCCTCCGGGTGCCGCTAGCACCAGCTGGGGTCTCCCCGCCAATGGCGGGGAGAGACTCTCCCCGCGGGCTCAGGTGTGCAACTCCAAAGTTTCCCTCTGCGTTTAGGAGTAATTGCGGGGGGTTTAGGTAGGGTTCTGGTCACCTGTTTCCACTGTCGCTCCTCTGTTGTGTGCTCGCTCCTGCCCTAGATGTGTGTAGATCCTCTGGGGGCGTCCGTTGGAAGAAAGCCGCTTGCGGGTACTAGGCTGCTCGTTGGGGTTGGAGAGTTTTCACCTATTTCCACATCCTCCCGGAGGAAAGTACGTCCACCTTCCGATGTATAGTCGCGTGGGTGTCTCAGACGTCCTGAGATGCTGTCTGGATATCCTTCGCCAAGCAATAAGTGTCCAAATAATTGTAGACTCGAAGGGGGAGAGACAAAGAGGACTACTCACGGCACCATCTTGGATCTTCCCCCAAACTCCCATCTTTTGAAAGAAGAAAACAAAAGGTAGAATGAAATATTTCCTCGATCACACTGTTGTTATGAAAAACTGTTGAAACGACTGAGGATATAAAAGGAAACAAAAAAGTATTCCCTGGGAAGATTTCCAAGGAAATAGCATTTTGTTTTCGCTTCCTTGTAATCGTTTTTCTTCTCCATCTACCCTTTACTTTTTAACCTATTCTTTCATTTCTCTTTCTATCTCCCATCCAGATATATGGTAGTTCCCTGTGTTTTTTCATTGATTTCTTTTCATGGATATTTGAAGAAGAAGTTGGGAGAGGCTGCTACAGGGCCACCAGCTGTTTGCATCTTCAGTGGGGAAGTTCCCAAAGTACATCTATCAAGTTCCTGACATTAAGGCCAGTACTTAGGGAGATTTCTATGGAGGGTGTTTCGTACGCTCTTCAAATCCCACCATTGGATAGAGTGTGCAGGGGGCCTGTCTTCCACAGACATGCTGCTGGCCCTTGTTATTTCTCTCCCTCCCCAGAGGCTCATCTGGCCTTCCAACTAACTCAACGCCATCTTGTCATCTGAATCCATAATACTGCTAGGACATCACTTGTCAACCCATCAGAGAAGAGATTTCAGGCAACGCTAGGCCTGTTTGCTCTCCTTTCTCTCACCTGTGTTAGGTGTCCTTGCTCTGAGGGCTGTGGGATCCTGAGATGAAACAGCTCAGTCGTGGAGCAGAAAAGCAGGAGAAAGCAAAGACAGGGATCCACAGGGCATGGGGGATGGTCCTGTGACAAATGATCAGAGAGTTCTAGACCTTCTTGGCCCTGAGGGAATTGCAAGAGCTGCTGCAGGAGCCCCACCCTGTAGGTGTGAACCTTTGAAAGGCCACTGCTACAGAGTTCAGGGGCCAAGGATTCCATGCTTGATTAGAAGAAAACTGACAAGTTGTCTTTTATCACAAAACAATTGGCTAATACGTTCCTTTTCAAGGTTGGCAAGGAAATGATTAAGCACAAGATTTCAGCACATTTGGACTCTCTCTGCCAGTCAGTGGGCTGTGACCTTTTCAAGAAACTCACCGTGAGGTTTTCATGAATTGGATACAAGGACGGAGGCAGATGAGAAACCTCTGCCATGAGCAGAGCTGGAACTGACGTCAGCAAGGGGCAAGCGGATCTCCAGAATTGTTTCATATTGGGTCACAGACAAAATACAGGACATCCAATTAAATGTGAATTTCACACTAATAATAAATAATTTTTAGTATAAGCATGTCCTAAACTTTTTATGGAACATACTTATACTAAAAAATTATTTATTGTTTATCTGAAATTCATATTTCACTGGGAATCCTCAATTTATCTGCTAAATCTGGCAACACTATGTGTATACTTTTGTCTCTGCCACACTCAGATCAGCCTTCCTAGCCTCAGGGCCTTTGCACATGTTGTTTGCTCTAATTACAATCCTCTACTTAGCTGTGATTGTCTTTCCTCTATTTTGTCTTCTCTTCCCTTATTTTGACACTACACATTTAATATCAGTTTCCCCATAGACACTGAGCTCCTGGGAGTAGGGCCTTCATCTTTTTATCAGTCAAGACCCTAAAGTCTGGCACAGCCCGTGCACATATTAGGAGCACAATAAGTAATATAGTTCTTAAAAATTATTGAATGCAAAATTTCTAGTACACACAAAACTAGAGAGAATAGTGCTACAAACCTCAACATGTCCATCCCCTGCTTCAGCAATGGCCAACAATCTTTTTCATCCTTACCCTGTAGTGAGTGGTAAACTGGCCTCCTAAAAAGATAGGTCCATGTCCACATTTCTGGACCCTGTGAGTGTGACCGTATTTGGAAAAAAGGTCTTTTTCAGATGTAATTGAGCTAAGAAAATTGAGATGACATCATCTGGAATCTCCTGGTGGGCCCCAAATCCAATGACCCGTATCCTGATAAGAGAAGAGAAGACGCAGACACAGAGGGTGAGGTGAGGAGAAGATGGAGTCAGAGGTTGAAGTAATGTGGCCACGAGCCAAGGAATCAAGGAGCGCAGACAGCCCCCAGAGCTGGGAGAGGCAGGAAGGCGCCTCCCCCGGAGCCTTTGAAGGAAGTGCAGCCCACTGACACCTTGACCTTGGGAAACATAGTAAGTTATCGGGGAAGGACTCCTTCTAAACACAATCCGACTATTCTCCTGTCACGCTCAAGGTTCATAATTCCTTCATTTCATTGAGTGTTCAGCGTTCTAATTCCCCCACATCTCATGAAGGTTTCCGTACAGTGGGTTTGATAGGATCAGGCCCAAGGGAGGCCCACACACTGCATTTGGTGACAGGAATAAACATATTTGGAAGACGTGGGGGAATGGGCACAGATGTCAAGCAGGGGGGAGTGTGGGGGAATTGTGAGGAACTCCCAAAACCCAGAGTGGCACCCTTAGGTCACCAAGGTGGGCATGGAGCTATGCGTGGAGCTCTCACCATAGGTGAGGGAGCCCTGGGGACCCCACAGGGCCCTGCCCAACACCAGAAGCTCACAGGGCAGTGGGGGAGGCAGTGGCCTTTAGGTTTCTGAGAGGTTCATGGGGCTCAGTGGGGGCCTGGAGGAGAGCCCATCTCCCACTGGGAAGCTTGAGGGCAGGAGCTGAGGGT
>NW_025802939.1:0-2056 GCF_021613505.1 Equus quagga
TATTTCAGGAGATATCTGGATACAGAGCAAAAGGCAAAAGTTGCATATATGTGAAAACGTATGGATGCAGTGGCTGGGAGGACAAGTATGGTTACAGACCTGAGCACAGATAGACAAGGCTATGAGGGCTCGGGTCCTCGCTGGCAGGCATTGTCATGTCAGAACTCATGTTGTCTGATGGAATGAGCATTGCTGCAACTCTAAGATGACCTGTTCACATGTCTACTCTAACTCAAAATTTCACTTCTCCAATATGCTCCCCTCATCCACCTCCCCAGGCAGCTGGCTGATGCTGCCTATTCCTCTAGGCCAGATAAGCATGTCCTGCTATTGCAGAAGGGGACCTGCCAGTCTTAGGAGCTCCACTCCATGTCCTGTGCATTCAGCGGCATTCATCACAGGTGTTGCTGTCAGTTGACTTCATTGTAGACACACAGAAATATACGATCCAGATTGAAGTACTGGAGAGAACAATCAGTGTCTTCTGGATCTGTCCCTGAGCTTTGTTGTTATGCCAAGCAAGGACTTCACAACAAACTCCTGTTTCTGCTTTTTTGATATCTGATACGTCAGTTAGGACTAATGTAAACGTAAGCGACAGATTTCTGACTAAAACTCTCTGAAATAAAATACTGGCTCCAAATACTTGGGGAATTCTAAGAGGGATGCCGGCCTCAGACACAGAGAGGTATGACTGCACATGATACTGAAGGTTGATCTGTTCCTCTATCTCTCTATCTGTCTATTAATGATCTATTATCTATCTGTATATCTATCCAGCTAACTAACCATCTTAGGCTCTGCTTTCATTAAACTTTACTATATTCTCAGGCAGACAATTCTATGGCATTAAAAATTATAATCACTGTTAGTCACAAGTTCATATGATCCTGACACCCTCCTGCTCATGGAAACCCCACTGTCTGCATCCTCACAGTGTGGGAGTGCTCCCCTCGGGAGTGCCCAACCACACACCTTTCTTTGAAGCCCTGGAGTTACATCAGTCCCAGTGGAATCCTCTCATTAACAAGTATCTGAAGGTGTCCCCAAAGATATGATAAGCAGACAAAAAACTATGCCACTTATGCAATGACACATTCTGAATTGCCATCTGGTATATAAAGGAAGAATTCAAGTGAGTAAGGTATGGTCAAAAATTAAGAGGAACTGGACTCAGTACGTGATCACTACATGCCCCAAACCTTCAAATAAACACTGCCACTTTCATGCTCTTCAGATTTTCTAAAGTTGCAGATATTTCCTTAAAACCTCACCTCACCTCAAACAATACCTTCTGCCTCCAGTTTCCCTTCTGAGTCAACCTTCCTTTTCCCTAGGCAAGTGCTCTGTTTACAGTTACTTTTTTTCCTCAAATGGGGTCCTGCCTGTGGGACGTTGGGCATCCAAAGGCCTCTTTGACTTTTGCACTGCTCTGTCTCTTACAGTCCGATATGTATAATGTCTTTAAAAACTTGGTGGGTTTCCGGTGTATAGGTTATAAGCCACTCTATTAGACAAAAGTTGCTCAACACTTCTTTCAGACACAGGTCTTTCACTCCTGAGTGAACGTTAGGGTGCTGGGAAGCCATTAAGATTCATACAAGTCTTATTTCTATATGTAAAGCGTCTTTTTCACCCATCCTTTAATTTTTTCAAGGTTGCCACAAACATTCTTACAGCCACAGCTATGAGGTCTACCCAGAAATCATATTTAATAGGAATAATTTCGCTTTGATTTTTGCCCTGTGGTACCACCATTTTGTGAAATTGTGCCTCAAAAGACTGACAACGAGAAACAGTTTTATTTTCAAGCTTCTCCTAACAATCTCCATGAGCTCCTCTCAGCTTCCACCACCGGGATCCTTGATGGGACTTTGGCTCATTGTTCAGTCCCAACAGCCTTACCACAGCTTTAAGGTTTTTGGTTATGGCCACATACTACCTCCAGAGACCAAACAAATTGCCCCAGAAACTATCAGCCTGATACAGCAACCATTTCATTGCATCTTACAATGTTGTCGGTCAGGAATTGGGCAGGCTTTGGCTGGGAGATTCT
>NW_025802940.1:0-13064 GCF_021613505.1 Equus quagga
AGGTGATCCTGTGGTTATTATCCTTCATGCTATTAATATGATATGTTACGTTGACTGATTTTCTTAAGTTGAACCATTTTTGCAATCCTGGGATAAATCCCGCTTGCTCTATGATTCTTTTAATATGGTGCTAGATTCACTTTCCTAGTATTTTGGTGAAGATTTTTGCATCTATATTCATAAGAGATATTAGTTTGTAGTTTTCTCGTGATGTCTTTGTTTGGCTTTGGTATTAGGGTAATTCTGGCCTCATGGAATGAATTAGGAAGTGTGCCTTGTGTTTCTATTTTTTAGAAGAGTGTGCAAAGGATTGATGTTAAATTTAAATGTTTGATAGAATTCCCCAGTGAAGCCATCCGGTCCTGGGCTTTTCTTTGTGGGTTGTTTTTAATTACCATTTTAATCTCTTTACTTGCTGTAGGTCTGTTCAGATTTTGCATTTCTTCTTGAGTCAGTTTCAGTAGTTTATTTCTTTCTAGGAATGTGTTCATTTCATCTAGGTTATCTAATTTGTTGCTATACAATTGTTCATATTATTTCCTTATAATGCTTTTCATTTTTGCATGGTGTGTAGTAATGTCTCAACTTTCAGCTCTGATTTTATTTATTTTTTGGTGAGGAAGATTATCCCTGAGCTAACATCTGTGCCAATCTTCCTCTATTTTGTCTGTGGGATGCTGCCAGAGCATGGCTTGCTGAGGGGTGTAGGTCTATACCCAGGATCTGAATCCGAGAACCCCAGGCCCCTGAAGCGGGGTGCACGAACTTAACCACTGTACCACTGGACCGGCCCCTCAGTTCCAATTTTAGTAATTTGAATCTTCTCTCTCCTTTTTTGTTTGTCAGACTAGCAAAGGTTTGTCAAATTGGCTCATCTTTTCAAAGAACCAACTTTTGGTTTTGTTGATTCTATTGTTTTCTATTCTCTGTTTCATTTGTCTCTGCTCTAATCATTATCATTTTCTTCCTTCTGGTAGCTTGGAATTAGCTTGCTCATCTTTTTCTACTTCCTTAAGATGTAAAGTTAGGTTATTGGTTTGAGATCTTTGTTCTTTCTTAATACTGGCATTTTTATAGCTACAGATTTTCCTCAGAACACCACTGTCACTGAATCCATGTTTTGGTATGTTGGGTTTTTGTTTTCATTCATCTCAAAGTATTTTCTGATTTCACTTGTAATTTCTTCTATGATTCATTGACTGTTTAAGAATGTGGTGTTTAATTTCCACTTATTTTTTAATTTTCCAGTTTTTCTTCTGTTGTTAACTAGTGCTTTCATTCTGTTGTGGTCAGAGAAGATCATTTGTATAATTTCAATCTTTTTAAATTTATTGAGCCTGTTTTGTGATTCAACATATGGTCTATCTTGAGGAATGTTCCATGTGCTCTTGAGAAAACTTTTTGTTTGGCAGTTGTTGTGTGGAGAGTTCTGTATGTGCCTTTGACTCTACTAGGTTTATGAGTTATTACAAAAACAATACAATATAAAAAATAAAGTCATCTGTTTCCTTATTGACCTTCTGTGTAGTTTTTCTGCATGTTACTGATTGTGAGGTATTGAAATATCCAAATGTTGTTTTAGAACTGTCTTTCTCCCTTCAATTCTGAGCAATGTTTGCTTCAAATATTTAAGACTCTGTTGTTAGGTGTGTATATATTTATAATTGTTATATCTTCTTGATGGATTGACCATTTATCGATATATAATGTCCTCCTTTGTGTATTGTAACAATTTTTGACTTAGAGTCTCTTTTGTCTTATATTAGTACAGCCACCCAGGTGTCTTTGGGTTGTTATTTGTGTACAATATCTGTTGCCATCATTCCACTTGCAGTCTCTATGTATCTTGGATCTAAAGTGATTCTCCTGTACACAACGTATAGTGAGATCTGGTTGGTTTTTTTAAAAATCCATTTTGACAATCTCTATCTATTAATTGGAGAGTTTAATCCTTTACATAAAGTAATTACTAATAATGAAAGACCTACTTTTGCCATTTTGCTATTTGTTTTCTATGCCTTACATCTCTTTTGTTTCTCAATTCCTCTGTTGCTGCCTTCTTTTGTTTTTAATTTATTTTTCTAGTGTACTGTTTTTATTTCCCTCTCATTTCCTTTTCAGTTTATGCTTTAATTACTTTCTTAATGGTTACCTTGGGGATTCCAATTAACATCTTAAATTTATATCAATCGTATTAGTTTGCTAGGGCTGCCTAACAAAGGACCACAGACTGGCTGGCTTAATCACAGAAGTTTATTTTCTCACAGTTCCGGAGGCTGAAGTCTCAGATCAAGGTGTCAGCTGGGTTGTTTTCTTCTAAGGCCTCTCTCCTTGGCTTTTAGATGGCCGTCTTCTCTGTCTTCACACGGTCTTCCATCTGTGTGTGTCTGTGTCCCAATCTCCCCTTCTTGTAAGGCTACCAGTCGTGTTGGATTAGACCCATCCTAATAAGCTTGCTTGAAATTGACCAGCTCTTTAAAGACTCTGTCTGCAAATGCAGTCACATTCTGAGGTTCTGGGGGTTAGGACTTTGATATATGAATTTGCGGGGCACACAGTTCAGCCCATAACAACAAACCAGTTTGAATTAGTACCAAATTAGTTCCAGCAGTATACAAAAACTCTGCTCCTACACATCTCGGTCCCTCCCTCTTTACATTGTTATTGCCACAAATTACATCTTTACGTTGTGTATCCGTTAGAATAGATTTTATAATTATTGTTTTATACATTTGTCTTTTAAGTCACTTAGGGAAAAAAAAGAGACGTTGGAAAACAAAAATACAGTAATACAGGCATTTACACATACTTATACAGCTGCTCTTACCAGCATTCTTTATTTCTTCATGTGGCTTTGAGTTACTGTCCAGTGTTCTTTCCTTTCAGCCTGAAGCATTTCTCTTACGGCAGGTCTTCTGGTGATAGACTTTTCTGTTTGGTTGTTTTTTTTCATCTGGGAATGTCTTTATTTCTCCTTCATTTTTTTTTTTTTAGGAAGATTAGCTCTGAGCTAACATCCACCTCCAATCCTCTTCTTTTTGCTGAGGAAGATTGGCCCTGACCTAACATCTGTGACCATCTTCCTCCCGTTTTTATATGTGAGACACCCTCCACAGCATGGCTTGATAAGCAGTGTGTAGGTCCGTGCCTGGGATTCAAACCAGCAAACCCCAGGCTGCTGAGGCAGAACATTTAAACTTAACCACTGAGCCACCAGACCAACCCCCAACCTTCATTTTTGAGGGATAGTTTTGCCAGATATAGAATTCTTGGTTGACAGGTTTTCTTTCAGAATTTTAAATATGCCTTTTGGCCTCCTTGGGTTCTTGATTTACACCTTAAGAAATCAGGTGTTAATCTTAGTGAGAATTTCCTCTACATGTGGACTTGCTTCTGTCTTGGTGCTTTCATGATATTCTCTTTGTCTGTGGCTTTTGGCAATTATAATATAGCTCCGTGTTTTTGGTCTCAGATCTCTTTGCGTTTATTCTACTTGAAGTCTGTTGAGCTTCTTGGGTGTGTAAATTTAGGGTTTTCATCAAATTTTGGAAGTTTTTAGTCAGTATTTCCTCAAGTATTCTTTCTGCTCCTTTCTCTCTCTCTTCTCTTTGTGGGACTCCCATTATGCACATGTTGGTATGTTTGTTGGTACCCCACAGGGCTCTTAGGCTCTGTTCATTTTTCTTCATTCTCTTTTCTTTCTACTCCTCTGACTGGATAATACCAGTTCACCTGTCTTTTAATAATTTCTATCTTTTCATTGATATTCTCTATATAGCAAGACATCATTCTTCTGGTTCCCATTAGTTCTTTGACCACGGTTCCCTTTAGCTCTTTGAGCATATTTAAGATGGTTGATGGGGCCAGCCAGGGGGTACAGTGGTTAAGTGCATACATTCTGCTTGAGTGACCCAGGGTTTGCTGGTTCGGATCCCGGGTGTGGACATGGCACGGCTTGGCACACCACGCTGTGGTAGGCGTCCCACGTATAAAGTAGAGGAAGATGGGCATGGATGTTAGCTCAGGGCCAGTCTTCCTCTGTGAAAAGAGGAGGATTGGCAGCAGTTAGCTCAGGGATAATCTTCCTCAAAAAAAAAATATAGTCAATAAAATGTTTGTCTGCTAAGCCCATTGTCTGGGGACAATTTCTGTTCATTTTTTTTTCCTGTGAGTGGGCCACAGTATCTTGCTTCCTTGCACACTTCGTAATTTTTTGTCAAAGACTGAAATTTTTAAATATTATAATGTAGAAATCCTGGAAATCAGATTCTCTCCCTTCGCAGAGTTTGTTGTTACTGCTTATTGGGAGTTGTTGCTGTTTATTTACTTATTGACATTTCTGTACTATCTTTGTAAAGGCTGCATTCTTTATCATGTGTGGCCACTAAAGTGTCTGTTCCATTATGCCTGTAGTAAAACAAACAAAAAAACAAACCAAAATGGAGGGCCCCGTTCACAGGTGCTGGGGGTTAGTACACGGACAGCCTCGGGGGGCTTATTTGCTGACCGCAGCCCCATTTCCCAGATCTCGGGGCTCAAGACACCTTCTCCCAAGTTCCTCTCCCTCTGCGTCCTGCTCGGTCCCCAGTCTGGGCCACTCCTGGGGGCCGTCCCTGCCCAGGCCCAGCCCTCCATCCTCCCTGGTCTCCTGGGGCCCCTTCTCCTCCTTGGGTCCCAGTGAAGGGACTTGGGTTTTTGCTTCAGCTTGGGGCATTTCTTCCCGCTGGCCCTCCGGCTAACTGCTCTCCAGACCTTCCTTCTCGGCCATCAAATCACTCTTGGATGAAGATCTTATTAAGATTTTCTTCTACAGATGGAGGCACCGAGGCCCAGAGACCCTAAGTGACCTGCTTGAGGTCATAGCAGGGACCAGAACCTGGGCCGCTCAACTCCAGATCTCAGCCCCTGAACCTGGTTCCCACCGGTCTCTCCTGATTAGTCCAGCTTCCTCCCTGGAGAGCTCTGAGCCCCCCTAGACCCAGGTCCCCTGCCCCGGGACAGAGATATTGGGGTCGACAAGAGACCGAGGGGGACAGGGGCCTCAGGTTGGAGTGGCTGGGTTCCTCAGGCCCCTCCCCCATCCTGTGGTCAAAAATCAGGGTGAGGGCACTTGAGAGGTGCCGAGGGAGGGTTTCCTCTTTCTGGAGACCCCACCTCAGTCCAGTTCTGGGAAGGGAGGCTCCCTGCAGGGCTCACCCTTGGTTGCTCCAACACCAGGAGGATCATTATCTGGCAAGGGGCCTGCCCAGCCAAACCCCAGGTCTTGACGATAAAGTCCAAATGCCAAGCCTGACACAAGGCCACTGGGCATCTGCCCCTCCCCAGACCCGGCTGCATTTCCTGCTGCCTCTACCTCCCCGACATCTTCCACTCCAACTGACTCAGATCCCTAAAGGCCACACTGCCTCACCCTCTGCACCTTTGCTCCTGCTGTGCCCTTTGCTGGCATGCCATTCCTCGTCCCCACCCACCTGACAGAGCCCGCCCCTCCTCAAGGTCTGCAGTCAGCTCTTCCCTCTTCCCTCATGACCTTCCCTGAACTTGCTCTTGAAGCCAGGTACCTGAGGGTTACTGTCAATATTCAGTAAGAACGTGGTTACCCTTCCACGTGCTTCCCAACCCAGACACAGATGAAAAGAAGTTAATGTTGTTAATTTGCTGTTTTCTTGTTTGACCCGAGGGGTGACTCAAGGGTCACAAGGATTTATGAGCTTGTTTTGCAGAAGAAAAAGAATGTCTTCAAGGAAGAGACATCACCAGATGAGCAGCCCCAAGGTGCAGTTGACGTGCAGAAGTCTGACTGCCCAAGGGCTTACCTGGAGTGAAAGAAACAGATTTCCCCTTGTTTCTCTAGAACTCCTCCTCTTAAGCCCCTTAGCTCTACAGAAGACCCTGCTTTCTTCTCTTGTGAAGATGGAGAGGAGAGAACCTTTCCTCCTGCCTTCTCATTTTGGTCAATTCGAATAAACCTTCTTCCTTCTCCAAGCCCTCGTGTCTCAGTGAAGGGCTTACTGCATGTCCAGCACAGCAACTGGAGATTGAGAGGGTCAGTGTCACACACAGGCATGGCTTGAGCTGCAGCTGATCAGGGACAAGGGCGAGGGGGGCTGAGAGGAGCTGCTCCCAGGCGTCTCCCACTCTCCCCGTCTCCCTGGAGGCTGTCAGGAGGCAGCTCCTCATCACCTCCCAGTCAGGATGAGGAATGAGGCTTCCGGTCTCAGACCCCCAGGGCACAGCTGCAGGATGAAATGGGGTCCTCAGCAAGAGGGTGTCCCATCACAGCCCATCAGGGCCATGGGAAACTGGCCTCTTCTGCTAGTCTTTCTTTCTCTGTCCACAAAAGTCATAAACCGGATCTAAAAAGGACTCGATTGGTTCTTTATTGGCCTGATCTCTCAGACTTGCCTCTGGCTCGACAACCCTGGGCCGCATGGTGGGTGCATGACCCCAGCAGAGCTTACACGCCCAAGTCACCAGCAGATGGTGGGCACAACCAGGAGGGGGTGCACCCCCATCAGTTCCTCAGAGGCTCAGCTGGGGGCAGGGTGGGCATCACTGAGCCCCTCGATGGATGCTGCTTGGTTGTGGGATTGTCCCCAGCTCTGCTGCCCTGTTATCTCACCTGCCATGAGGACAGTGACCGAGTGCTACTTGAGGAAACGCTGTGCTGGTGTCTGAGGTGCTTTACCTCCTGTGATCTCCGGACCACCCAGGAGGGAAGGTGTGAATATCCCCACACCTTACGGATGAGGAGACCTAGATTCCCAGAGCTGAGGCCACCTGCTCGAGTTCCTCAGCTGCTCAGGGCTGCACAGATGGTGGGCACCCAGGTCCCCCGACTGAAGTCCCCCTCCCTCATGAGGAGGCCGTACCTGTGCTGTGCCAGGAGAAGGTGCTGAGCACACAGACCCCCTCGGCCTCTGGCAGAGGCATCCTCAAGGCTCTATGGAGTGGGGGGACCTGGTTTCCTCAGCCCTCTGTTCTCAGCACAGTGAGAGCAAAGATCAGCATGGGAACATGGTGAGTGTGACAGTTGGAGTGCCACCATGCCTGTGTGTAGAGTTGTCAGCATCTGGGGCTGTGTGTGTGACTAGGGTGTGAGTTTGTGGGTTTGTGCCCCTTCCTCTGCCTCTCAGAACAGCGGCCTCTTAGGGAGGAAAGCAAGCACACAGTGGGTCAGTCAGTTTGGAAGTGGGGCCCTCCAGAGCATGGTAGGAAGCTGCAGAACTCTGCATTGCCACATCCACGGACCCAGGAGTCTCCCACCCACCCCTGGCTCCACGTCCACTAGGCCCACAGGCTCAGGGAGGTGCTGGCCACCCCCGACCCTCTCCAAAGGCCTCCTCCCACGCCTACCTCCAAGCTCCCAGTGCAGGCTCCACGCTCTTGTCCTCTCAGCCAGGGGCTGCCTCGGAAGGCACCCCCATCCTCTGTCATCCTGAGTCTGAGCTCCCCCAGAGTCCTGCGACCTGAGGACATCGGACCTGTGTCAGCTGGCCCCATGAGGACAATAGACTCCTGTGCAAAGCAGGGCACGTGTTGTGTGCCCATTTGAGAGGAAAGAACATAACCACAGGGCCATTTAGAGCCAGTTCAGACGGGCTCCATCCCTTATCAACAGAGTGATTAAGAAACTGCCTCTCAGAAAATGTGCAAAGTCATGTAGCCAGAGCATGCACAGAAGAAATCTTGACCTGAAATGACTGCAGATCCCAAGTTTCTGCTCTCCGTGGAACCAAAGGACCAGGACGTGACCGGAACCTGAAAGTCGGACTCTCATCAGAAGTGAGGGCTCCGTCCTCCAGGAAGATCTGGCGTTAAAATTCCTTCCCCACCTCACCATAAATGTTTAGAACCTCCCCATAAATGCTTGAAGCCCATGAATCAAAACCTGTCCCACCAGCATTTCCACACACCAGCCTGTTCTCCTGAACCTCTTAAATTGTGTCCCAAATCTTGAATCAAAGAGACACATCCCAGGGCACACACACCCTGTCTCCCTGCAGATGGAGCTCACGGAATAAAGCTGATTTCTTTTCCTGGAAGCTGATGCTGTAATTAATTGGCTTGTTTATGTGCATTGGATAGGAGAGCTCCATTTTCATGCGTTAAGAAAAACTGAGGCTCTGTTGGCAGGAGGAAGGCTGCAGGGAGCTGCCTGTGGTCACATGGCGAGTTGCTGATTGACCTGCCCCCTAAGCTCTTTCCATGGCTCCTCAACCCTGCGTGACGTGCCATTCATTCATTCGCTCACTCACTCATTTAACAAATTCTTGGTGAGCACTGCTGTGGGCCAGGGCTGGATGCAAGAAGACGAGGACCACCTGCCCTGGAAGAGCTGACGTGATGGGGTGCACAGCCTTAGAGAGCATGCCTGACTCCCACCTTTGTCCTCAAGCCCCCGAGGTCAGCTCCCAGCCCAGGGAGCATCTGATACAGCAGAAGCATCTACCCACACACTTGGGATAAGATTGAACCAACAGAAACGTCTGGGGGATGCCCCAAGCTGCTGTCACCGGGCACCTCTCCAGGCATGTCAGGGTCCCTCGTGGAGCCTCCAAGTGCCTGTTAGGGACGTCATTACCCATTTCACAGAGGGGACACTGACCATGATGGATGCACTGGACCTGCCCTACCCAGCTCAGAGCCAGGGCAGCCCTCGAGGGAGTGAAGGCCCCAGGGCCCCAGGTGGTTCACACTGGTTAAGCCCCTCACAGAATAGAGAAGAGTTGCAGGCCAGGGAGGGGGCTTGGCCTGGCCCCACCCTGCCTCCATGTGTGACCCTGGGCAGCCCCCTCCCTTCTGAGCCTCCTCCTTGCTGGAGGCCAGGCTGAGGGGGAGAGGGGTTGGTGGCTTCCTCCACAGCCTAAAAGCAGAGCCCAGAATGGCCTCTGGTAGGCAGAGGGGCCCTGGGGGAGCTAGGGAAGGGGACAGCTGGGACCTGGGGGAGGCCAGAGAGCTCTGACTGAGCTGAGCTGGGTGACTCTCCCATCTGCCAGGTCCTCCATGAGGCCTGCAAAGGCACCTAGAGAGTGTGGCCCAGCCAGGCCTGGGCAGGGGAACCCCTTCACCCCATAGTATTCACTGAGCCCAGCAGCAGTGGGAAGGGGGGTCTGCCCCCAGCCTGTGTCTCGTGGGGACAGGGACACTCACCAGGAAACAGATGAAACAGACTCGAGGCCCCCAAACTAGGCGACACCTACTTCCCAACACAAAGTTCCAAACCCAGGTTTCCAGCCACCTTGAAAATACAGCTTCAGGGGCCGGCCCCGTGGCCCAGTGGTTAAGTTCACACACTCTGCTTAGGTGGCCCCAGGTTCACTGGCTCAGATCCTGGAGACCGACCTAGCATCAAGCCATGCTGAGGTTGCCTTCCACATAGAGGAACTCGAAGAACCTACAACTAGGATCTACAACTATGTACTGGGGTGGGGGGGGTGGTGCTTTGGGGAGAAAAAAAAGAGAGAGAGGAAAATTGGCAACAGATGTTAGCTCAGGGCCAATCTTCTTCATCAAAAAAACAACAAGGAGTTAAAGATCAAGAGCGATTTAAAAATAATAATAATACAGCTTCAGGGGGGTCCATGATCTGTCAACTGTCCCCTGTAATACCCTTTGGTTTAATGACCCATGACACAGCACGACGACGACAGTGCACATCTCAGAGTGGGCTCTCCTTCACCCCCTCCCTCGTAACACATGAGTCTCTTCTCAGAGTCTCTGTGGCCTCCAGCCAGGTTCTGTGTCCTACAGCCCATCCGTAACTGGAGGGCACATCAACCTCCTCCCTGTGGCTCCCAAGTGGGATGTGTGGGAGGAGCAGGGCCAGTCGCCCAGGGTCCCCAGCTGCACACACAGGAGCATCCCAAACCAGCATCCACGGGGCCGCAGCGACAGGGGCTCTCCCCATGGCACTCTTGTGCCAAGTCCCCGAGAGGCGCCTCCTCATATGAGCAGGAGACCCTGTGAGGACTCTCTCCCTCTGGGGCGACCTTTGGCAGCCTCTGCTCCTACATGGTCACCCTCAGGAATTGTGGACTGGCCTCAGGGACATAAACACAGTGATGTGATGGAGGCTAGTGGGGTCGGGGCAGGGCCAGTCTTTGGATCAGTTTTTCGGAAAAGCCGGCTGGTCACCTGTCATCACAGCGATCTAACCCTGTTTGACAGGAATCCCACAATTGCCGGCCTCCCCTGGAAGGCCGGGCCCAGGGCAGGCTCTGGGGGTGACCTGCGTCCTCAATTTCCCCAGACATCCCCAGTTCATGCCTGTGTCCTGGCATAATTATTAACAGTGCCCCTTCCACTCCCATAAATGTCCCTGTTTGGACAATAAATTTTGGTCACCCAAGCTGGGAGTAGCTGTTTGCTGAATGACTGAACAATGCTCCCTGTAACGGAGGAGGCCCAGGGCCAGCCACCAGCCCTGCAGTCAGCCATGCTGCACACCAGACAGCACCATCAAGTGCTCTATGGGTCTGTTCTTGACAGAGGCGCCACGAAGGGAGTCAACGGCCTCACCAGGGCCCACACTCAGGCGGTCACCATGGGGTTCCTGGTCACCATGGGTCCCACTGGAGCTCTGGTGTGAGCTCACACCAGCCCAACCTGTGAGAGACCCAAGTCTCAAGATCCAGGACACAGGATCTGTGCAGTGGGGAAAATGAACTGGGGGTGAGGGGACCAGAGAGAGTCCAGCCGGGTCTCCTGAGGGGAGATGTCCGAGTAGCTGGAGGCAGCCAGGGGCTGGGAGCAGTCCTGACTCAGGGCCAGGTCCCCGCAGCTGGAGTTGGTGGCGTAGGGCCTCAGTTTCCCCTCTGTGCAACCGGTTGATAATAATGGAACCTCACTCCCTGCGGGGAGGGGAGGAATGGTCAGATGGAAAATGGGTGTTTTGCTCCTCTCTGCGGCTGCTTGTTGTTATCGCTGGGCTGTTGCGGCCCCAGCCGGCCTCAGGACAGCACCCCTGGGATGGCTCCCCGCGGGCCTCACACCCTAAACCAGTGCAGCTGGCCTGGCGAAACCAAGAGTCCCTGATGCCAGAAATAGCTGGGAAACCCCAACACCAGCCCCATCCTGGCAGCAGGTGCTTCTCTCTCCCTGGGGAGGGAGGGGGGTCCAGATCCAGAAGCTTCCAGCAGCCCAGCTGGAGAAGGGGCCCACATCCCAGCACCAAGGCCACCCCGGCCCCTGTAACCAGGCTGAGCTGGGCAGCGTCTCGAGATCACGGTCAATCAGCAGTTAGGAGAGGCATCTTCTGTTCCAGAATCTTGTGTCCCTGTGGATCCTGTGCCTTCCCCAGGGCCCCCAGGAAGCAGAGCTGCAGCTGACCATGGGGCACAGCCAGGTACTCGGAGCTCAGAGGAGCCCTGGGTGGGCAAGGCAGGACGTGGCACACTGTGGGTCACATCTCACCTGCTGACTCCAGGCTGGGGACTTTGGGGGAATTAGGCCAAATATGGGGAGGGGAGGAGAAATGTGGCCCCTCGCAATGGCTGCCCTGGGAGCCCAGGGTCTGGAGAGATAATGTGAGGCCCAGAAGCACATGAGACTGGTCCCTCATGAGACTGGTCAGCCACATCCACCGTCGCTGAGGCCTCCTGGGGGCCTGGGTTGTGTGGGGCCATTGGCTTTTCATGTCCTGCGTGGGGTGGGGCTGGTCCAGCTGAGGCTGAAGTGAGACCTGGAAGGTGCCTGCTTGTTAACCAAGGGAGTAGGGAGGGGGCTGTGGCTCTGCGGTCCCTGGGGAGACTTGTCCGTGTGCAGCCTGAGACTCACAGCACAAATGAGACCCCCGTGAGGATGACAAGGGATGGGGGACACCGAGGGTCCTGCACAGTCGGCAAAGGTGGTCTGGTGGCAGCAGCAACTTCAGCCACCTCCAAACAGGGCCTGGGAGCTGGACCTCTGGGGCCGGAGGGGCAGAGGGAGGAAGGTGTCCTGGGGGTCAGCATGAGCAAAGACACAGAGGGGGACTGCAGCACCCCTCAGCTGGCGCACCCAGGCCCCCACTGAGGGACCCTGACCACTCCGCCTCGAAGACCCCAGACTCCTGTCTCCTGCGCCACCTGGCCCGCCATCCTGCTCACCACCCAGAAAGCCCTTGCATTCTGCGCCCCGTGGCCAAGCCCTGCCCTGGGGAGGAAGGAGACTCAGACGCAGACAGTGACCTCTGGGCAGAGAGGGGACGTGGAGAGGATGCTGGGATCCAGGCCCAGGGCAGGGCCCCGGGGGGTGCACAGGAGATCTCCCAGGTGGACAGTGGATGGGTGGTCCATGCTGCAGGCAGGGCTGAGGTGGGGAAGGGCAGAAACACACAGGCTGAGCCCAGTCAGTGGGCCGGAGTGCCTGGAGCCCCACAGCCCAGCAGAGTGGCAGGGACGGAGCTCAGAGGAGGCGAGGCAGGGGGTAGAGGCCCCTGAAGGCCTCAGCCCTGACCAGATCTGAGATTTCAAATGGCAGCTGTGCCCTGTGACACTATGGAGTGGCTTACTGTCCTTGTATCATTTATGAAACACGGGGACACATTATCCAGCTAAACCACTCACAGATTCTATGACGCTGACGGTCAGGATCATCATCTCATTTCACAGGGAGGAAAACTGAGGCTCAGAATGATTAACACCCCAAAGAGCAAGACAGAGCCAGCTCCTGGGTGTCTCTACTCCCAGCCTGGGACGTCCCATTGGCTTGATGGGGAGACAGCCCAGGAGAGGCAGGGGCCTGGTCGAGCTCACAGGGGCTGTGCCATAAGGAGTGCTGTCCTCTGCCAAGCTCCCAACCTGCTCACCTGGGGTGACCTCCCTGCATCATTCCCCAGTCCCGACCCCACTTCAGGGTTACAAAAAGGAGGGCACGCCTCCACGCCACAGCTGGGAGGAGGGAGGCGGGCTGGCCAGGGGCCCAGGGGAACTCTGTGGTGGCATCACAGACCCTAGGGTCATACAGGGAGGGCTCCCTTCACTCGCGATCAGCCCTTCTCAGCCCTTGACCTTGGGTGGCTTGTCTCCCCTCTGAGGGCCTCAGTTTCCCCTGTAGAAAGAAGTAATAATGAGTGTCTCTCC
>NW_025802941.1:0-2136 GCF_021613505.1 Equus quagga
GGTGATTAGTAGGAACATCCTGGACGGTAACCTTTTCCGTTGGTGCATGGGTTTAGCACTCAGCATGTTCTGTGGGTAGTATTCCTCTTCATCTATTTGGAATGGTCTACCTTTCTGTAGCATCAGTACGCATTTTGAGGTGATTTTCCAGCCTTGGAAGTTCACCTTCTCTAATCTCTTTCAGCCCCAAAGCTTTATGCCGTCATTCTGGACCCCATTTTGGATTTTTTGCTTTTAGGTGAATTTATTGCCGCAACCCTGCATTAGAACATCCTATATCTTTCCGATTTGCCTCCTCATCGAGGTAGACTTCCGTGTAGCTTACATCCTCTTCCCCTGCGTAAGCCTCATAGCAGGCCCTCACCACACACTTGTGCCTCATCATCTGTTTCACCCTCTCACACCTCCCCGCTTTGTCTCTGGGAACCCCCAATCAAATGTCCCGTGCCACCTGTTCCTGACCGCTTGTTTTTTCTTCTCCTCTTAAGTGAGGTCCTACGGTACTTGGCTTTCTCCCTGGGGCTTGTTTCACTTCCCTCAAACCCTCACAGCCATTCTGGTGGTCACAAATGGCTGGATTGCATCCTTGGTTCCGGCTGACTGGTATGCCATTGCGTGGCTATAGCCCATCTTCCTTCTGCACTCGTCCCTTGCTGGGCTCCAGGGAGGCTTCCAAGTCTTGGGTAGTGGGAGTGACGCTGTGGTGAACTCAGCGGTGCACATGTCTTTATGCAGGAGTGTTTCCGAGTTCTTTGGATCAACACGCCACAGAGGAATAGCTGGATCATGTGGGACATGGATTCTTAAAGTTCTGAGGCAGTTCCACACCACTTGGCGTAGTGGCTGCACCGGTCTGCACTCCCACCAACGGCGCAGGAGGCTTCCCTTCTCTCCACCTCGTCTCTGACACTTCTTGCTTCCTGTCTGCTTCCTTATAGCCATTCTGACCACAGTGAGCTGCTGTGCCCTTGCAGTTTGCATTTGCATTGGCCTGAGACTTAATGACGGTGAACAAGTGTTCATGCACCCGTTGGCCCTCTTTCGATCTTCGTGGCAGAAATCTCTGTTTCCATCTTTTGCCCGGGTTTTCATTGGCTTGTTGTTTTTTTTATTTTCTTGTGGGGACGTGCGAGTTGATTGCATCTTTGGGCTTTTCACCCCTTGTCCGATGTGTGGTTTGCAAACATCCTCCCCCAGTCGTTGTGCTATCTTTGCGTTCAGTCGATGGTTTCCTTCACTGGGCAGAAGCGTCCGCATTTGACGTGGTCCCGTTGGTTTCTTGTTGACTTGGTTGCCCTGGCCCAGTCGGACTTGCTTCTTCCAAACAGGCGGCTCAGACAGATGGCAAAGAGCACTCTGCCTAGGTCTTCTGTTACAAGGTTCACGGTTTCAAGTCTGCCATTCAAGGCTTTGATCCATTTCAGGTGGTGTGTGTGCCAGGTGTAACAGGATGGTGTACTCTCGTTGTGTTCCATGTGGCTGTGCAGGCTTCCCAGCACCGTTTATGGTAGAGACTCTCCTTTCTCCGCTGTCTCCTCTTGGCTCCCTGGTCGAAAATGGGCTGTCCATGTACGTTTGAGTTGGGCTCTGGGTTCTCGATTCTGTTGCATGGGTCTGTGTGCCTGTTTTGGGGCCCAGACTGTGCCGTCTCGGTACCTAGGGCTTCGTCCTGTATGTTGAAATCGGAAAGTGTGCCACGTCCTGCTTTTTTCGTTTTCCTGAGGATTCCTTTGCCTAGTCAGGGTCTCTTGTTGCTGGCTGGAAACTTTAGGATTCCCTCTTCTGTCTCTGTGGGAAACATTGCTGCCACTTTGACTGGGATTGCATGGAATCCAGAGATTCCTTGCTCTGCTAGGGACGTTTCAAGTGTGTGGATGCTTCCACTCCTAGATCCTGGAATCTCCTTCTTTCTCCTTGTGTCTTCTGGAATTTCTTTCCCCCAACGTTTGTTAGTTTTCCATTGCCATGGCTTTCACCTGTTTTGCTAAGTTTCTTCATAGAGATCTCATCCTTCTCACTGGCATGCAGTTTTTCACTTTTTCTTTTCGGCTTCAGTTTTTCTATGCTTTGCAACTTTGAATCGGTTTTGTTCTGGCAGAAGTGCATCGCTGAGCTCACATCTGCTGGCAATGCTCC
>NW_025802942.1:0-10338 GCF_021613505.1 Equus quagga
AACTTCTTAGATTAAGCAGCGTTTTGGGGAGTGGCCTGAAGGAGAGGGGAAATGGATAGCCAGCTCTCCAGTAGCACTCTTGGTTCTTGAACTCCCCAGGCCAAAGTCTGTCTTCTGGCTGTGGCAGCTGCCGGTACTGCCTGACCCACATCCCTCTCTTCATAGGCTGTTCCACATGGGCAGACTTCAGCATGCAATACTGTCCCCTCCTCTCAGTGTCACACTCTCTCTTCCAACCTGCTTGCTCAGTGGCCTTTCCACCAGAGCGTTCTCCCATGAGTACCCCAAACTCTCCATTTCTCCTTGACACCTCCACCCTCTGGGAAAGAGCTTCTGCTCATTAAATGTTAAATGTTTAAGCTCAGATGTTGCCTGACAAGCCTCCTCATTATCCCGTCGTCTTCATGGGTCCCAACTTCCCCATACACCATGGGGCTCTAGGGCCTTCTTCCCCGACCACAAAGCACTCATCCAGGATGGACAGCACCGTGAACAAAGGAGCTTGAGACTCGTGGAGAATTTCAAATGCAGTTTATTGCAGCAACACGAGGAAAAGGGGAGTTAAGACCTCTTCACAAGAGACAATCAACTTGCTTACGCCTTCTATACAAAACCAAAGCAGCACAGAGCTTGCTGCAAGACACGGGACCCCAAGGAGCTGTCCAGAGCGTGTCTCCACGCAGCAAGAAGCTGTGGGTCTCACCAGCCCGGCTCTGGCTGACTGAAGGAGATGCTTTGAAATGGAATGTGTGTCGTGGGATGGCTGAGCTGTCTCGCAGGCAAAGCACAAGGCAGGGTCATAGCCGGGGACTGGGATTGCCTCTGATCTGAAACCTTCTTTGGGAAGCAGAGGAGAAAGGAGAGAGTGGGGGAGCTGGGAGGAACCAGTGGAACTGACCATAGCTCAGCTCTCCACTAAGGCTGGGGCAGTTGACCTCGACCTCGCCAAGCATGAAGGTAGTGATGGGAGGGAGAGCTAACAGGACAGACAGCACCTCTTTATCTGCTCCCTCGGGAGTAGCTGCTGGAAACAAATTTCACGCTGGAACTGCCACCAGAGGACTTGCTGCCCCCAGAGCTGACTCCCCGGCCTCCGGACGAGCTGAAGCTGCCTCCAGAGCCGCCGCCACCAGAAATCCTGACACCATAGCTGCCTCCACCGCCTCCAGAGCCGCCTCTGTGGCCCCTACTGCTGCCTCCGGAGCCGAAGCCACCACCACCGCCGCCTCCAGAGCTGTAACTGCCCCCTCCGGACATGTAGCTCCCTCCGCCGCCAGAGCTGAAACCGCCGCCTCCTCGGACTCCTCCTCCACTGATGCTTGTGTGGCTGGTGCTCACAGCTGCAAGGGAACACTCAGTGATCTGCACTGAGCTCCCCGCCCACCCAGCACACCCGCACAGGCCCCTGAGATCCGATAGTACTTACACACGCTCACGTTCGGGGCGCACTCTCCAGACATCCTGTAAGAGAAAGGAATGCAGAGCTCTCCTGACTCTCCAGCTTCTCAAACCACTCCCCAGGCCCTCTCAGACATGTCGAGGGTTGTCCCCATCTGGGGTTCCTCTAATCCACTTCGTCTGAATCCTAATCCTGTCCCCTCTGGTGTCTGGACCTTTGTCATTGTTCTCAGCGTGACTACAAACAGGGAATCTCCATATAAACGAGACAAGACTCTTGCTGCTAATGCAGGCCAACTTTAAAGGCCTTGACATGGGCTGGATGACATCTGAGCCAGCCCAGATGAAGAAGAAATCACTCCATCTCAAAGAGCTTCACACAGACGCTACAGTCCTCAGAAAACAAAAGTGGGGACCCCGGCTCCCACTGTGAAACCAAGTCTTTCCTCCTGCTCCGTGGACCTTCCCCTCCCGATCCTCAGGACCAGCCTCAGTCACATGGCTGCTTCCTCAAGACCAGTCAGCTCACAAGGGAGGATGCCCTGAAGAAGTGGCCAAACTGCCCGGGGTCCCTTCCGTACCTGCCCTCCTCTCCTTCCAGGAGGGTCCTGTAGGTGGCAATCTCCACATCCAGGGACAGCTTGGTGCTCATCAGCTCCTGGTAGTCACGCAGCAGCCGGGCCAGGTCCTCCTTGGCCCTCTGCAGGGCGGCCTCCAGCTCGTTCAGCTTGTTCTGGGCGTCTTTGAGGGCGTTCTCCCCACGCTGCTCAGCTTCGCTGATGGACTGCTGCAGCGCAGCGATCTGAGAGGAGAGGCGCCAGCACATTACACGCTCAGTTATCCAGTTTCACCTTGGCCTTCTTATCTCAATTGTGTTGACTTCCTTAGAAGCCCCTAAAGGTGACGCAGCAGCCTCTCTTGGCCCTAGTTGAGGCTCCTCCACCCCTTACAGACTTGACGCTCTTCTAAATGCCTGCCCTGAAACCTCCTGGCTGCCTGTCCTCTCACTCTCCGCTTCCAAAGTCTCCCCTTGGGTCATGGGCTGGACCCCTCATGACCATCACATCTGTTTCTCTACTAGATCATTCTCCCAGGCTTCCCTAAAGAGAACCCAGCCTAATGACCGAATTCTGGGAATCACCATAGTCACCAAAGGAACTAGGCATAATAACACAACCTTGGAATGGATCTCAAGATGCAAAACTGAGAAAGTGCCCTGCAATTACCTGAGGATGCCCCACCCCCATTCCATAGAGCTGAACAACAGGAGGAGGAAGCAAGTACCTGCTTCTTGACGCTGTCAATTTCAGATTTAAGTCTCTGGATCACCCGATTCAGCTCAGAAATCTCCATCTTTGTACTTTTCAAACTGTCCCCATGGCTGCCAGCAGTGATCTGGAGCTCTTCATACTAAAGATCAAGTCAATTAGATGTGACAGAGCGCACCACGGCTCACACACACAAATATAGGAGAAGACACAGGATAGAAAGACAAGACACTTCGGGAAAGCTGGCCAGGCATTCAGCCCATCACCTTGCTCTGGTACAGGGCCTCAGCCTCCGCCTTGCTCTTCTGGGCGATCTCCTCGTACTGGGCGCGGACCTCGGCGATGATGCTGTTCAGGTCCAGGTGCCGATTGTTATCCATGGACAGGACCACAGACATGTCGCTGATACTCTGTTGCATCTGGGACAGCTCCTGCAACACATGGGAGGGCTGGCCATGGCGCCCCTGCCCACAGCCAAAGGCAGCGAGGAGGCATTCCCCTCCCCGGGGTCAGGGAGATGCACAGACTCTCAGACGGAGCATCATAATCCCACTGGGTGAGATTTCAAGCAGCATAACCACCATTCCTAGGCCTCCACCAAGGTTGGCCTGAGAAATACAGGAGAGAGAAGTCTATTTCTGAGCCTCCTAGTTAACAGCCTTCCCCATTTATGCAGTTTTGGTAAGCGCTCCCCAGGAAGAAGTCTTAAATTTTACTTCCTGTTTCAGAGGCCAAGTGCATGCACCTGGGCGGGGAGGGTGAGGTATATTACATTCTGACCCGGAAGTATATTGGACATAGGGACAGGAGCAGGAAGGGTCTCTTCCCAAGAGGAGCTGGACATTTGGGGGACAGAGTGAGGGAAAGTGGTCTTGGTGTTTCATGAGCATCAGGGGAGAAGTTCCTCTCTTCCCAGGCCCCTGTGGGTCTGAAAGGATGGCGAGTTGGAGCCAGACAACCTTAAACCCCACTCCTACCTCTTTTTCACCAATCGGGAAGGACCTGCCTTTGATGGGAAGGGTGGGAGGCAAGGGTCCGACCAGGAGCAGCCTCCTTACCGCATCATAGAGGATTCGCAGGAACTCAAGCTCCTGGGTCAGCACGTCCACCTTGGCCTGCAGATCCACCTTGATCTTGTAGGCATTGTCCACGTCCTGCGGGAAAGGTCAGGGGCCTCTGGTGAAACTCAGCCCCAAGGCCGCCTTGCCCATTCCGTGTCCGGGCCCTGCCCTCTCTCTGCCCATCTCCTCGTCCCAGTCCCTGTTCGCTGCTCTCCAACAGCCCAGGTGTCTCAGGTGACCCACGTGCCCTCAGGACCACATTTGGCATAGAGTCCACAATGCACCTCTGCTTGGGGCTCCAGGCCCATGTTCACTGCTCACTGCCCTAAGACCTGTGATGGGACCAAGCTTTGTCAACAATCTCTCCCTCCTGCTTGAGACACTGTGTGTTGCCAGGATGGGGCACAATGGCCTCTGGGGGTTTAACAGTCCTCCACTCTCCCACCCTGCCTGTCCGCCCCAACTCTCCTGAATTTCTCTGGGTTTTACACCAAAGCTTCTGCAGGATTCGGGCTGAAAACTCACTTTTGCCTTCTAGCTCAAACCTTTGTCAGCACGACTGACGGGCTCTTTAAGCAGGCATTCCAAGGAAAGTCCCAGTCCTTCCCCAGCTCTTTCGAAGAAGAATAAGGTGCTTTCTGTGTTGCATCTTTCAGTGTCCAATACAGACTTTAAGTAAGTTATTGGTGTGAAACGTTCCAGCAAATTCAGAAAACATCCCCAGAAGCTTGAGCTACAGAGATGCCATTGTTTCCCTGAGAACCAGCCGTGGCCGCGCCTCGCCGCTTTCCTGGACACTGCGGTTCACCCTCAGAGCTGTTCTCCACCCATGGGTCCAGACACAACGGGCTTCTGAAGCCCCCTCACTCCCACCCCAGCCCTCACCTTCTCTTGCTCACCTTTTTAAGCGTCACAAAATCATTCTCAGCAGCCGTGCGCCTGTTGATTTCATCCTCATACCTGTTGGGACCCAGAGGACAAAGCATTTAGGTTAGTCCCAGTTTGCTTATTTCTGTCTTCTACTTTCCCAACTGGATTCACCTGAAATACCCCATTCACCTGTGCAAATTGGAACTATGATATTCCAAATGAGGATGCTTTTCTGTAAATTAACTCTCAAACAGGCGACACACACGATCTCTGAAGCCCTAAATGTCTTTCCCACAAAGAACGGACGGAGACACAGATTCTATGAGCACAAAGGCACTTGGAAGATGAGGACCTTTCCGGGGAATGGTTGGGTAGCTCAGATCAATATGTAGCCCGCTCAGCATTTGCTCTGCCACCTACTTCTTCTTAAAATCCTCCACGAGATCCTGCATGCTGTTCAGCTCTGAGTCCTGGGACGTTCTTTCTGCAGAGAGCGTGTCCACCTGTCTCTTCAGCTGGGCGATGAACGCCTGGAAGATGGGCTCCAGGTTGGAGGTGCGGGTGCTCACATGGATCTGCTGCAGCAGCTCCCACTTGGTCTGCAGCACCTGGTTCTGCTGCTCCAGGAACCGCACCTGCCGTGACAGAGGGGACGCACATGAGTGCAGGGCCGCCCTTCCCACCAGCTGGCCACACTCGCAGAGCCTGCTCTGGTCCCGCTCCTGGAGGTGGAGAAGTCTGCCCAGCTTCGTCCTCACCAGGGGGATGCCGGCTCATGCCGGGCAGAGCTTTGGAGCTTCCTGCCTCCACACGTGGGAGCTTCTCCAGACTCCTGTGTGACAGCTGGCGCTATCCATGGAGAGAACCCTTTTTCCTACTTCACCGCCCACTTTTCCGTTTGCAGCTGCTCCCTGGACTCCAGGCCATTTGCCTCCCTCATTTGAGTTGAATTCCCTGCAAAGGTCCCAGAAATTCTGGGGAAAACCAAACGCAGCCATCCATTGGCTCTGCTCCTAAAGGCACCGAGTGTGAGGGCCCTGGAGAGCAGGGCGCCTCAGTCTGCTTCATAAGAGCCTCGTGAGTACCTTAGACAGGCTCCTCACACGTGAAATAGGAGAATATCCTCTAACACACCAGAGCGACACCAGCAAGGACTTTATGGGTCACAAAACTGAGAATGCTTCTCTTGAAAGGAGGGACTTCATCCGTCCCCAAGAGCATATTTCAGACTCAGGTTCTCCAAATTTCATAGAGCAATGACTCCTAGGGAAGAAAGGACTATCTCAGAAGATTTCTTCCCAACCCCTTCCAAGACCCGCCGTCACACGGCCTGGACCCTTCACTCCATCCCTTGTCTCTATCAGTGATTCTAAGACTTTCAGAATTTTCCATAAATATTATTCATTAAGTTTGAAACAACAAAGCCAAAGGCACAAATAATTCCTAACTGCAGACTGTCTGGGAAGAGGCAGCCCGTGAAGCCAGCATCTGTCCTGCGTGGATCTTGCCCATAGTCCAGGCTACTGAGAACACAGTGACGACTCCTAAAAGAAACGAATCCCTGTTGTTTGCCTTGCAGTTAGCGCTGGAAGTAGGGCACCGTGAGCATCCGACGGAGCCCGCTTCTCGTGACTCACCTTGTCAATGAAGGAGGCAAACTTGTTGTTGAGAGTTTTGATCTGCTCCCGCTCCTGGGCCTTCACGTTCTGGATCTCTGGGTCCACGCCCACGTTGAGAGGCTGCAGGAGGCTCTGGTTGATGGACACTTCGTGGATGCCACCACCAGGGAATCCGCCAGGCCCGAAGCCACCGGGACCCCCAAAACCTCCAAAGCCGCCGCCGCCTCCAAAGCGGCCTCCACCAAAGCCGCCGCCTCCAAAACCGCCACCTCCAAAGCCGATGCCACCTCCGAAGCCACTGCCACCTCCAAAGCCAATGCCACCTCCGAAGCCACTGCCACCTCCGAAGCCACCTCCTCTGCCACCAAATCCACCACCAGAGCCAAAGCTTCCGCCTCCTCCAGCCACACTAATGGAGATGCTCCTGCTTCCGCCAAGGCCAACAAGACTCCGGCTGCCAAAGCCGCCTCCACCGACGCCCCTTCCGCCACCGCCATGGCGGCTCAAGCAGGAGAAGCTGCTGGTGGATCTCCGGCTCCCGCCAGAGCCCACAGCCGAGCTGCTGCTGAAGCCCCGGAATCCTCCACCTCCTCCTCCTCCTCTTCCTCGAGATCTGCTTGAGATCCGACAGCTCATGATGCCTGTGCCCAGCGAGGAAAGTGGAAGGGTTCTGAGGAGAGTTGAGGCTGTTGGGAGACTATCAGGGTCCCCTTTTATACTAGCTGGCTAGGTGTTGGTGCTCATGGGTGTGGACCCACTTATGCATGGGTTTGGTCTACCTGGAAGCTACTCCTAATGAGTGATTACCAAGCTAATAACCATTTAAAAAATCAACTAATCAGCTTCATCCCAGAACTTGCTTTGATTGCAAACTCTTCCTGTTTATCTGGGCATCTGACATGCCATTGTATTTTTGTAAAATCATCAGAAGAGATCGGGATGCGGGTTTCTCAATCTGAAAAGGGACCTTCTGCAGGATGCTGCTCCCCGCTGTGGACCAGCCCAGGGGAGGCCAGCTGCCACTCGGGCCTGTGCAGTCTCGCCAGCCCAGATCAGCTGATGAAAGAGATGACAGGTTTAGAGACTGTCGGAGCCCCTCATTCTTAGTCTTAGCACTCTCCTTGCCTTGCCCTCTGCCCCAGGGAGAGTTGCCAAGCGCTTTCGTAGAGCATAAATGTGATGTGCGGAAGTAAGAAGCCTCTTACAGAAAGAATTTGGCCGAGGATGCTACAGAAGAGTTGGCACTCTTCCAAGTATGTTGACTCTTTCCTTCCCATGCGACACCAGGGACGCATAAGAGCCAGGCACCAAGGAGAGGAGAATTGTCTTTCCTATAACCAGAAGTTTATGGAACCATGAACTCTGTCATTTTTCTACGTGAAAACCGAGAGAACGAGGGGTTGTTCCTCGGTCTGTCTCATTCCGGGGCACCCAACGAAAGGTTGCCATCAAAGGCTTTACACAACTCCAAGGTCCCGGTGTATATTGATTCAGTCAGGAATCACCGATTCTGCTAAGAGTTAGGAGGCCAGGTTCCTCATGGTACCCAGAGGTGGGTGAATATCAGAAGACCCATCGAGCCACCCACTGCACAGAGCACCCAAACGTCAACTCACCCGCAGTCCAGTCATTTGTCCGTGTGGCCAAAGGCGTGGGAGAGGCACTGTGGAGTGCTGGAATTGAATTTAAAGTCAGAAGTTCTGGGTTTGACTCCCAGTTTCACCATTTCCTGGCTCTGTGCCTTTGGACTAAACTCTGAGACTCCGTATGCTTAGCTGTAAAATGGGAAATTCATACAAAGTGTTCTGAAAACCATGACACACAGACAAGTGTTAAGTATCATTGCTGTTCGGGGTGAAGCAAAGGCATTCCTTTTCCTTTCTCCCCGGCGTGTTCCTCTCTCTTCTGATGGCCGTGACCCGGCACTGCTCAGAGCAGCTACAGAACCAGGATTTCTCAGATCCTAGGACACAGTTAGCGTAAAATAATGTAAAAAACAGAAGCTTCGAGTGTAAGTCCCAGTTTCACTGTATTTTAATTAAATGGCCTTGGATTACTCACGATCTTCTTTGGGCCTCAGTTTCCTCATCTGTAAAGAGTGAAGGATGAGAAGAATATGACTGTTGTAAAAACAGAACAAGACCATAAGCCCACGGGCTACGCGTGGTTCCCGGTTGGAGCGGAATTCACCCAGTGCTGCTCGCCCTCTCCCACCCCTCCCCCGAGTCTTCAACCCTGTGTCCTAACTCCTCGGCCCAGGCGGCATGAGGGCGAAGACCAGCACCTAGCTGTTCAGGATGTTTGATTTGCAAGACGAGAATGCTGAAGGAGGCAAAGCTCTGTGTCGCCTTGATTTTTTTTCCCAGTCTGGCCTACATAATCATAATCATGCTAACAAATCATAAAGCTAATGCTGTAGAAAGAGCCTCAAGCCAAAGTCAAACGTGTTGTTATCTGCGACTATCTGAACAACACCCTAGTCGCCCATTACTCCTCCACACGGTGCTGAGGCCACCCCAGGTACGGGGGGGTCCTGGTCCCTCCGTGAAAAAAAGACATGAATATTTATTGAGCATCTCCCGTGCCCAGGCTTGTGCTGGGCACACAGTACGCATGCTTTACTCTCTACAATTCTACTTGCATACGGAGTCTCTCTTCCCATTCTCTCCTCTGGGCACCTTGCCTTTCTAGCCCATTCGCCAGATTTTAAAGTCAAATTGAAGAGAGACAAACATCTTTTTCTCTTGAAATGTGGAGGGCAGAATTAACGCAACTTAGATATTACATAACATTTTATTTCCTTATTTTTTTAACTTTGCCTTTTACGTAATTTCCATGTGCTTGTGTCGATAACACGGTCTGCATTCATTAAAGGAGTCAAATGTGAGTCAAGACTCTTGGTTCTGGTGGGACTTCATGGCTGACTTCCACTGTGGTCCTCCATTTCTTCATCTAAAATATGGGAACATTTATCCTGTCCCAGAGGATATTGGTCTGTTGGACAAATGGGTTTTAAGCTTTGCTGTCTCTGAGAACAGAACAGGGATCCAGCAGGAAAAAATCCTTCTTTCAGCAAGCTGCTGGCAAGCCCAGGCCCCTAACGGATTTTCCTCTAAAGTTTTCAAAAGCACTTCCCTTGGCCAGAGCAGAAAACCAAGCCCCAGTGTTGATCAGACAGGGCCTGACTGACTAGCCAGTGGGACAGAGATGTGAACGTTGACACCAGGCTCTGCTGGTAGGAACTCGTTTCCCCTCCCCCACAGTCTCCTAGCCGGGTGTCCCCCTCTCTTTCGGCCTCATCCCAGCCCTCCTTGTGGTACAATGAGCGTGGCCCTGGTCTTCTACACAGCACAGCCAGGGTCATGTTTATCTTTACCCCAAACCTCACTCCCCTAGGCACAGGGCAGTCACTCAGGGAATAAGCCCAAGATCCAAAAAGCATTGCCAGGGTTTGGTGTTTGGAATGGCAGGTTTCCTCTGACATGAAAGGTGATGTTAGCAATGCTGAGTCTCCACATCCTTCCTTCTGCCTGTTCCCTGAAGATCCTGGAGGACGTCCTCTCAGGTCTCTGTCCCACCCACCATCAGCACTTCCCTCCACAGGCCAGCCAGGTTAGTCTCTTTGTCCCCAAAACTCAAAGCATCGACTGAACTGAGCTATTGGCCAAGCCCTGAGCCCTCTGGTGCACACTGCCCTGGAATGCAAACCACGTGTTTAGATTTCAAAAACGAAACAAAACAAACAACAAACTTTGCTCTTCCAGGCCCTGCTGCTGAGTTCAGGCTGCTTGAGGGGCCAACACTCAGAGTCCAATAACCTCGAGTGAGAAGCTCAGAAACCAGAGAGGTGGCCAACAGCAGCCTGGAGAGAGCAGCAACCTGGCCAGGCCATGCCGCCCGCCCTGCGCACCGCCTGCGAAGCCTGTGCATCCCATAGGGCAGGTCTCTGCTGCTGCAAGAGCTCCAGCTCAGCGGCTCCGAGGGAGGGTGGGACAGGAGCCTCGCAGGCTCCCAGCAGCAGGCCCTTGCTCAATAGCTCCTCTGAGGCTTCCCTCTGTAAGCCATTGTTCGAAAACTGCTCACTCAGGCTGCAGTGCCAGCCCCTGGCCCAGCTCTCCCTCA
>NW_025802943.1:0-3169 GCF_021613505.1 Equus quagga
ACTCCGGGCCCTTCAGTCTCCACAGGGTCTGGGAAGGGAGTGGCAGGGGGCTGTCAGCAGAAAGAAGAGATGCAGAGGCACCACCAGGCCTGCACGCTGGAGCCACCCGGGGTCCCAGCATGGCCCCTTGAACCCCCATCCCAGTGGAGGTGCCGGAAGACAGAGCCCTCAGCTATGTGGCTGTGCATTCCCATCTCCCCTTCAGAACAGTCCTCGTCAGCCCAGCAGGTCCCCAGTAGATGGAGGGTGCTGAGGTGGTGAGAGAGCAGAGCTGTCCAGGCCCAGGAGGTGTCTCCCCTTTGTGGGATGCTCGGTAGTGTCAGTATTTTTTTTTCCCATGTGAGTCATTCTAATAGATGTGTGGTGGTACCTCAGGGTGGCTCTAATTTGCATTACCCTACTGCCTAATGCAAATCGAACATTATTTGTTGAGTTATTTGCCAACATCATATCCTCTTTGCTGAAATGTCTATTCATGTCTCTTGCCTGTTTTGGGGAGGGAGTGGGTTGTTTATTGTTTAGTCTGGAGAGTTATTTGTATACTCTGGACACAGTTGTCTTAGTCTGCTCATACCACAGACTGGGTGACTTAACAGATATTTCTTTTCTCACAGTTCTCGAGGCTGGAAGTCAGATATTAGGGTGTCAGCATGGTTAGGTTCTAAGGAGAGCTCTTTTTTCTGTCTTGCAGGTGGAACCTTCTCACTGTGTGTTCACACGACCTCCTCTTTGTGGGTGAGGGGTGGTAGGGGAGGCAGAGGAAGACAGAGACATAGAGCTTTCTGGTGTCTCTTCTTTGAAGAGCACTGATTCCGTCATGAGAGCCCCATCCTCCTGACGTCATCTAGCCCTAATTACCTCCTGAAAACCCCTTCTCCAAATACCGTCACATTTAGAGTTAAGCGTTCAACATAGGAATTTTGAAGGTAGGCACAAAATTTCAGTCCATTGCATTCTGCCCCTGACTCCCCAAAATTCATGTCCCTCTGCTATCAAAAATACATTCGTTCCATCCAAATAGCCCCAAAGGCCTTAACTCATTCCAGCATCTCTAAGGTCTAAAGTCCAAAATCTCGTCTAAGTATCATTTAAATCATGTATGGATGAGACTAGAGCTACGATTCATCCTGAGGCAAAATTCCTCTCCAGCTGAGAACCTGTGAAACTAGACAAGTATTGTGCTTCCAAGATACAATGATGGGACAGGCATAGAACAGACTTTCCCATGCCAATAGAGAAAGACCAAAAATAAACGTCTGTGATGCTCTAAAAGATTGGAACGACATTGAGAGTCATGGAAGGCTACACCCAACAACTGAGGGTACACATTCTTTTCAAGTTCACATGGGACATTCCCTAAGAGAGACTACAGGCTCAACAATAAAATGCGCCTCAAAACTATTAAAGAAGAGGACTCTGAGTGTGTTATTTTGACCATAAGAGAATTAAATTAGAAATTAATAATAGGTATCTGAAAAATGGCCAAATATTTTGAAGTCAAGCAACATGCTTATAAAAAACCTGTAGGTCAAAGAAGAAGTGACGTTGGAAATGAGAAACTCTTTTGAACTGAGAGATGATTTTAAAGCCACATATCAAAACTGATAGGATGAGGCTGAAGAAGATCTTAGAGGAATGTTTCTATCTCTAAATGCTTATATTAGAAAAGAAGAGAGGAATTAGATCAATATTTGGAGCTCCCACTTTGAGAAGATGGGAAACTAAAGTGACGTATGCCAAAGTAGGCAGGAGGAAGTACACAGTAAAGCAAAACACTGGAACACAGAAAGTGGAAAACACAGAATCAATCAAGAGAATCAACAGAAGCAGAAGGTAGTTCTGCAAAAAGATTGATAAACTTGACCTACCTCTAGCAACACTCATTAAAGACAAGAAAGAGAGGGAGGGAAAGAGAGAGGAATTAACAGTCTCAGGAAATAAAGACAGGATATCACAGCCCTCAAACCAAGAGGATTATTCTGAGGCTTTGAAAGCTAAGTGAGGAACTCCTGCTAGTGTTTGCCCACCTTGATTTTCAAATTCTTTGGGGTCAATGACTCATTTTTACCTTCTTTTTTGAACTGGAATGTCTCTAATTTTTATCCAATGCCTGTCCCACCAATTGTCTATTGAGAACAGATCTCAAGACGGAGAGGAATTGTGCCCAGGAGCTGTACCTGATAGATTCTATTCAGGAGCCTCAGCAGCACCTGATGTGGACATTGAACTGATGCTGTCGTGGGATGAGGCTTTAGGAACCTTAAGAAGGTGTGAATGTATTTTGTATGTGGGATCTCTGGGGGCCAAAGGGCACATTGTGGTAGGCAGAATTTCTACACTGGCCTCCCAAATACGTCTCACCCTAATCCCAGAACCTGTGAAGGAGATGAGATATCAGTCCTGTGATTATGATGTTATATGGCACAGTTCTCTTTAGGATGGGGTGATTATCTGGGTGGGCCAGGCCTAATCACATGAGTTCTTAAAGGCAGAGAGTTTTCTCTGGGTGGTAGGAGAAGACAAAGCCAGAGACATTCGCAGCATGAGAAGGACTCGATGCCACATTATAGCATAGAGGATCTGAGGAAGGAGAAAGCCACCTGAGAAAGAATGCAGACAGTCTGTAGAAGCAGAGAATGGCTTCTGAATGACAATCAGCAAGGAAACAGGGACCTCAGTCCTTCAATGCAAGGCACTGAATTATGCCAATGCAGGAATGACCTTGGAAAGGGACGCTGAGTCTGGGTGAGAATGTAGCCAGCCATCACCTTGATTTCAGCCCTGAAAACCTTAGCAGAGAACCCAGGCACATCATCCCAGATCCTGACCTACAGAGTCCACGATAATAAATGGGCATTGTTTTAAACGGCTGTGTTGGTGATCATTTGTTACACAGCAATAGAAAACTAACACAGATGCTGTCTCTATTCTGCTGAGTTTCTGTCATCAGATACACATAATCTGATGCCAGCAGGAGCAAGAGTGTCTGCAACCACAGGGTAAGTCCTGCATGCACGTTTGTGTGACTTGTCCTGACCCAGTGCCTCTTGAGGAACACCATGAAAGTCATTTCAAACTCTCAAGGAATGGCTCTTCACACAAACCTCTGAAAAAATTAAAAAGATGCAGTGCTTAATTCTAAATTGACATTATCTGAGAAGTCATCATC
>NW_025802944.1:0-1627 GCF_021613505.1 Equus quagga
TTTCAGTTACCTTCATACACTCAGTAGCCATTCTGGTGTCACAAATGGCTGGACTGCACACTTTCTTACAGCTGACTGCTATGCCATTGTGTGGATATAGCCCATCTTCCTTCTCCAAGAGCCCTTGCTGGGCACCATGGAGGATTCCAAGTCTTGGATATCGGGAGTAAGGCTGTGGTGAACAAAGCAGTGCAGGGATCTCCATGCCTTACTGATTCCAAGGTCTTTGGATAAACACGCCGGAGAGGAATAGCTGGATCATATGGTAGATGGATTCTGAAATTTTTGAGGTAATGTCACATGGCTTTACGTAGTGCCAGCACTGGTTTACACTCCCACAAGCTCTGCAGGACTCTTCCCTTCTCTCCACCTCCTCTCCAACACTTGTTGTCTCCTGTCTTGTTCCTTGTAGCCATTCTGACCACAGTGAGCTGTTATCTCATTGCCGTTTGGATTTGCATTGGCCTTAGACTTAACGATGATGAACATGTGTTTATATAGTTATTTCCCATCCTTCTATCATCTTGGAGTAAATTTCTGTTTCCATCTTTTGCCCAGGTTTTAATGGGCTTGTTTTTTCTCTTGTGGAGACGTGTGTGGTCATTGGATGTTTTGGCTATTCAGCCCTTCTCCGAAGTGTGGTTTGAAACATCCTCTCCCTGTTGTTGTGCTGTCTTTGCATTGAGTAGATGGTTTCCTTGGCTGGACAGTAGGTTCTGCATTGGATGGAATCCCGTTTGTTTCTTGTTTCCATTGTTGCCCTTGCCCAGTCACACATGCTTCTTCCAAATAGGCGGCTAAGCCAGATGGTAAAGAGCAGGCTGCCTGCGTTTCCTCCAGGAAGTTTCAAGGTTTCAAGACTTCCGTTGAAGGCTTTAATCCATTTTGAGATGGTGTGTGTGCCTGGTGTAACATCATGGTCTACTCTCATTGTGTTACATGTGGCTCTGCTGTCTTCCCAGCACTGTTTCTGTTAGTCTCTCCTTTCTCCACTGTCTCCTCTTGCCTTCCTCGTTGCAAATGTGCTGTCCATATATGTGTGAGTTGAACTCTGGGGTCTGGATTCTGTTCCGTTGGTCTGTTTGCCTGTTTTTGAGACCAAACTGTGCCATTTTGGTACCTAGTACTTCGTCCTACATGTTGAAATCGCAAAGTGTGATACGTCCTGCTTTGCTTGTTTCCCTCAGGATTCCTTTGGGTATTCAGCGTCCCTTTGCACTGGATAGAGACTTTAGGATTCTCTCTTCTATTTCTGTGGGAAAGATTCTGCAACTTTGACTGGGATTGCATGGAATCCAGAGATTGCTTTATCCATTACGGAAGTATCAAGTGTTTTAGTTCTTACATTCCTAGAGCACGGAATACCCTTCCGTTTGCTTGTGTCTTCTGGAATTTCTTTCCACAAAGCTTTGCTAGCTTTCGGTTTCCATAGCTTGCAGCTGTTTGGCTAAGGTTTTTACTAGAAATCTTTTTGTTCTTACTGGCATGTTTGTTTTTTTTTGAGGTTCAGTTTTTCTGTTCTTTGCAACTGTTCATTGATTTTGTTTTGGCATATGTTTATGTGTGTGCTCACATCTGCTGGCGATGCTGCTGTATTTTCTGAGGAAGAGTGATGCTGTCTGACATC
>NW_025802945.1:0-5036 GCF_021613505.1 Equus quagga
GCGTGGGGTGGGCAGGAGGCTGGGCTGAGGGGTTTCAGGGGAAGGTTCATGGGGGCACCTGAGAGCGGGAGCTCATCGCCATGCCCATCCCGATGGCGGCACAGGGTGTCGTCCCCTCCCTGGTGACGTTCTTCTGTTCCCTGGAGCTGCTGGACGCTACGATGGAGGATTATGTGGAGGTGAGTGAGCCCGGAGGTGGGTCCGGGGGCTCAGGCTCCTGAGGGTGGGGAGGAGAGAGTCCTGTCCTGAGCCCTGAGCTCTCTGCATTTGGCAAAGGTCCTCTCAGCAGGGCCTCCAGCCTCGTGTGGGAGTTGGGGTGTCAGGCCCATCTCCCCAGTGGGTGATGCAGGCTCTGCATAAGCCACCGTCCAGGTTCCCTGGGCTGCTGAGGCTCAGAGCTGCCTGACTGTGTGGCCCCAGGAGGTGGTGTCTGAGCTGGACTCAGCCTCTCCCTCTGGCCCTGCCAGTGAGGGAAGAGAAGTCGGGCCCCTCCCAGTCAGGAAGCACATCAGTGGCTGAGCTGTCCTTTCCTGCCTGAGGCCTCAGTCTCCCCACGTGTCATCGGAGAGGGTTGGGTTACAAGGTCTCTTGCCTCAGTTGCTCTGTGCCCCCTGCTCTGGAGCCCAGAGACTGGCCCAGGTCCAAGTCCGGGCTCTGGATGGGCCTGCCCACTGGCAGTAGTGCAACATTGCAAGAGGTGTGGACGGGGGCTAGTGCTGGCCCAAAGGGGCTGTTTCTGATGGACGGCCGCTGTCTGCTTTCCAGGGCAATGTGCTCAACTGTCGGAAATGGAACAAGGTAAGCGGCTGTGGCCTCCCGGTGGGGAACGTGGGGGTGTGGAAATCAGAGACCCCCCCCCTCAGTGGGCAGGACACCCTCTGGCCCAATCCCCAGGGGGGAACATTTATTTGCACAGTTCGATATACAGAGCTAGGGATCCTATGGCATTGGCAGGTGGGGGAAGGGCTGGCATCAAAGACTCCGTCCTGGAGGAGGAGCTATTTTGGGCCAAGTGTGAGAGCAGGCAAGTCCTGACTGGAATCGCAGGGAGGCAGGGTTCCCAAGTGGGCAAAGGCCCCAGATTGTCTCCTTGCCCCCCTCCTCACCCTCTCCAAGAGCCCTGCAGGGTCCCCAACTCAGGCCCTGTGGGCATCCTGTGCTTACTCTGTCCTGGCAATTCAAACTGATGGAGGAGATCGAGCTGCTCCAGGAGGCTGCAAATCTGTACACCGTGCAGCCCAACGAGCACTTTGGGGTCTGGTTCCAGGCCGTGGAGCCCCTGAGCAAGGAGGAGAGGTGAGTCGGGTCAGGAGTTGGGGGAGGGCAGGGCAGACTCTCTCTGCTGATCAGCTCTGCAGCCTATGGCCGTGGCTCCCTGGTCAGCCTCAGATCTGGTTGCATGGTGACCCCTGGGGCCCTTCGACCCCAGCTGCTGGCAGGCTCCAGGATGCACATGTGATGTGTGGCTCCTGAGAGCTCCCAGCTCTGCTCTGTCCTGTAGCTACAGCCTGTCCTGCCAGCTGGAGCCCTGATACCACTGGGCCAGAAAGATTCGACTCTTCTTCAAAGACAAGAAGAACCGCTCAGGGCAGACTGAGCGTCCAGACCGGCAGTGGCTGAATCCACGGGCTCAGGAAACATTCAGGCTGAGCGTGGGCCTGGGGAGGCAGACAGCTGGCCCTGGGTTCCAACTCCACTGCTGAGCAGTCCCGTCCTGGGCGATCGCACTCACATTTCTGGGACTGGTTTCCTCTTCTGTGAAATGGGTGACCCTAAATATCAGCCCCTGTGTCAGGGACAGATGGGGTGCTGTTAGCTGTCTGAGGACTCAGGACAGGGCTGGAGCACAGAGCATGGTGGGGGCATGGAGGAGGTATGCACTATGGTTCCAGGGCAGGCCCCTCAGGAAATGCCTCTCTTTCTCCAGACATCAGACCCCCAACCAAGGGCCCTGTGGAGGTGGTCGATGACCCTCCTGAGACCAGCTGAGCTACAGTGGGGACACAGCAGGGACACTCAGGGTACACAGGGCCACGTCCTCTGATTCTGACGAGAACTTTGTGATCCGTTTCCTGGGGTCCCCTGGAGGCCACAACGGAAGGCACCAACCCCTCTTCTCCCACCCCCTTTTCCCCAGTACCTATTTCCCTATTTGGAGGGGCCATATTTTGTTGTCAATGGTAAATGCTCCGTTTGAGTATTATATTAAATTCTTGCTTCTTTCTAATCCTGGGAGTGGAGGTGTGCATCTTTCACTTGCCATGCTCATGGAAATGGGATCCAGAAACTCACATTCCTCCTCCAATTTAGAAACCTCACAGCATCATCAGCTCAGTTTATGTAGAGAAGGGAGAAAGGCCAGTCCCCTCCCTGGCTACTGAAGAACATGCCCAAGTTGCCCTCCCTCCAAGGACAGGATCATTGCAGTGTGGTTCACCCTGTCCAGGAGCAGAGATGGCCCCTCCGACCTTGGGACTAAGAGTTTGGAGGCACTTTCTCAGGCAGAGCGACAACCACTGAGCTGGGGGTGTCTTTCAAACTAGCACGTGCCTGTCCCTAGCACACGTCCTGCCCAGGACAGTGGCTGCCTTTTTACACTCTGCTGGAAGAGGGAAGAATTTCCCGGTTTCTCTTGCACACAGATTAGGACCTTGTTTTCTGATTCAGTCTCCGCAATGGCTTCAGCTCTAAGTGGGGAAAATACCGTCAAAAGCTCAAAACGTGCACGTGAAGAGGACGAGGCCAGAGGAATGTCCTGTGCAGATGGACCGTGGGCAGGCAGGACTCTTCCTTCTCGGGCCCACTGAGGGGCTCCCTGTTCACCCTTGACCTAGACTTGCTCCTCCTGGGCTTCTACTCCCTGACTCCGAATACCATTTCCTGCTTGTTGTCTCTCCAAGGGGAAAGCTGTGGGATGCAGCTTTTAGGGCCTCAGCCAGGTCTCCCTCCATAAACCTAGTGCTCTCTGTTAGCCAGGATTTTCAGCATCTCTGCACTTCTGCATACAATTGTATCTTAGGGCAGAAATTCCCTAGATGCCCCCAGCCTTTCTGCCAGGTCCATAGTGGCCACTCCTCCCAGACTGGGCCTGATGGATCCCAGGTGAGCTCTGCTTTCCCAGGAGGATAGATGATCATGCTGACCAGAAATGACCCCACAGTCTCCCTGTTGCTGAGGGCAACTTCTGGGCCTGTGTGCTTCTCAGGCCCATGGTGTTGGACAGTCCCAAGTTTACACAATCTGGAATATTTATAGTGAATTTTCCTAAAGTTGTTGCTGTGCCTGAGCCCAGCAAGTGTGCAGCCCCTCAGCTGGCTGTGTTCTTTTCCACAGTCTTGTGCTGTGGTTCTGTCATGGGGATGTGTGCCTTTCCTGTTGGGAGCTTTGAAAGAGGAGGCCTAAGAAGGGTGTGAGTTGGGGGTCCCGCGGAGAATGTCAGCAACCTGATGATCTGTGGATGTGCGTGGACACAGCCTTACCAAGGGAAATGCTGAAATGCTTCTCATCTGGGTGCTGAACAGACACTGCTCTGAGCTCAACTAGAGCACCAGCTCCAGAACCAGGAGGGAAAGCCTGACCACCCAGCCTTTGCAATCTCGTCCCTTCGAAACAGCCTGAATGAAAAGGGCCGGGTGAATCGCTTGGCACTTCTGACTCATCTTCTCCTTCCTGGTGGCTACAAGTGTCATTCAGACACACGGCAGGCTGGGCTCTGTCAGGGAGGCCGTCTCAGCACAGCCAGAAGCTGAGGATAAACCCTGGTTCCCAAAAGCCCAGGCCTTTGCTGATGTGGCACAGACACCCAGGAAAGAGACTTGCCAGAGGAAGGTGGGGAACGCTGTGCTGTCCCTCGGAGGAGAAAGAGTCGTGGCAGGTCCCAGGGCTAGTCCAGGGCCGGGATGAAGGCATGAGCGTCCCAAGAGTGTCTCCTCCAGGACTGGGGTGCTCCTGAGAGCCGACCCGGCAGGTAGCAACATTAATAAGTCTTGTAGTTCAGCTGGGGCAGAGGAGGGGCCATTTAGCGCATGTTTGGGCTTCCACTGGCCAAAAGTGCAGCTAATCACCCAAAAGAGACCCATATTTGCAGCGAGATCACATGTCAATCTTTTGTTTTTTACACTCTCATCCCCAAAATTGTTTTTTTTTTTATGTTTTTATGTTTCCTGTCTTTGAACTTTTCCTTTGATCTTATCCTCTTTTCCTCATTCCATTGAGTTGTTCAGCTCTCTGTGCTGCTTTCGAATGATTATTTTGATCCTTTCTTCCACAGCACACCAAGGACGTTCCATTTTATCTTGTGGTCTCCACATTTTGGTCCATGTTAGAGCCAGTCAACTGAACAGACTGCTAGAGATCTTTGTACCCCCTCGAGACACAACGTTGACTAGAGAACCTCTGCTGAGTGGGGCCAAGTCAATTCATTCCACCGAATCAACTGAGTGTTCCCTCCTCCATTATCCCAACCCCCATAGCCCACTTCTTCACGGTTGTCCTTCGTTTCCATCTGTGTGTACTAGGAAAAGGATGCGGTAATTTTGGAGTGTAGCACAATTCCTCATGGGTCCCCTTTTGTAGCTCATGCTTTGGGACCTGCTAGGAGTCAAGTTCACCTCGACTGAGTCTTGCTCTAGAAGCACCAAGGCTGGTGGGTATAGGTCCTGAGGAGGCTCAGCAGTGTCTTGCCAGGCAATGACCTCAGGGGACATGATGACAGGATCCTCAGGAAAAGCGGAGTTAACCTCCTCAGACAGGAGGAGGAGGGCTGCTTCCACTGACAAGGCCAACTCTGTGCCATGTGGGAGTGAGTTAAATGTTGCAGCTTAATCGGGAACTGACTTACGTCCTCCTTCCAGTTTTCAGGACCCAATTACTACTAAATCAACACCATCACTTTCACCACTGTGCAGATGGGGATTCAACCTGTGTTGTAATTCAGCCACTTGCAGGAAGAGACTCCGGGTTAGGTTTTCAGAAGGATCAGCTCTGAAGCTACAGGAAGTAAGAGTTTGTTTCAGGGAAGGTACAGACACTTCAGG
>NW_025802946.1:0-5327 GCF_021613505.1 Equus quagga
CAGCTGAGAGCTATACCATCGTGTGGCTATAGCCGATCTTCCTTCTCAATTCATCTCTTGATGGTCACCACAGACGCTTCCAAGTCTTGGATATCAGGAGTAAGGCTGTGGTGAACACAGCAGTGCATCGATCTCTGTGCATTAGTGTTTCCATGATGTTTGGATCTATACACCACAGAGGAATAGAC
Source organism: Equus quagga (assembly GCF_021613505.1). Taxonomy (NCBI): domain Eukaryota; kingdom Metazoa; phylum Chordata; class Mammalia; order Perissodactyla; family Equidae; genus Equus; species Equus quagga. The sequence continues at coordinate 189 of NW_025802946.1, forward strand.
GGATCATATGGTAGGTGGATTCTGAAATTTCTGAGGCAATTCCACACCACTTTGTGTAAGTGGCCACACTGGTTCACATTCCTACCAGCAGTGCAGGAGGCTTCCATTCTCTCCACCTCCTCTGTGAAACATTGTTTCCCGTCTTCATCCTTATAGCCATTCTGACCACTGTGTGTTGCTATCTCATTGCCGTTCGGATTTGCATTGACCAGAGTCTTAATGATGATGAACATGTTTTCATACAGCCTGTTGGCTATCTTCATATCTTCCTGGGAGAAATGTCTGTTTCCATCTTTTGCCCAGGTTCTATTGGGCTCGTTGTTTTTATTCCTGTGAAGACGTATGAGTTCATTGGATCTTTTAGCTACTCACCCCTTCTCCGATGTGTGGTTTGCAAACAGCCTGTCACAGTTGTGCTGTCTTTGCATTGAGTCGATGGTGTCGTTGGCTGGGCAGAAGCTTCTGCATTAGATGGAGTCCCGCTTGTTTTTTGTTTCCTTTGTTGCCTTTGCCCACTGACACATGCTTCTTCCAAATAGGCAGCCAAGCCAGGTGGCAAAGAGCAAGCTGCCTGGGTTGTCTCCTAGAAGTTGCACGGTTTCAAGTATTCCATTCAAGGCTTTAATCCATTTCGAGGTCGTGCGTATGTCTGGTGTAACATCATGGTCTACTCTCATTGTGTTACCTCTTGGTGTGCAGTCTTCTCAGCACCGTTTCTTGTGGAGACTCTCCTTTCTCCACTTTCTCCTCTACGCTCACTGTTCGAAAATGCGCTGTCAGTAGATGTGTGAGTTGGCCTCCGGGCTCTCGTTCTGTTGCATGAGTCTGTGTGCCTATATTGGGGGCCAGGCTGTGCTGTTTCCGTACCTAGGGCTTCGTCCTATATGTTGAAATCAGAAAGTGTGATACTTGCTGCTTTGTTCATTTTCCTGAGGATTCCTCTGGCTATTCCGGGTCCTTTGTTGCTGGATAGAAACTTTAGTATTCTGTCTTCTATTTCTGTGGGAATGATTGTTGCAACTTTGACTGGGACTGCATGCAATCCAGACACTGCTTTATGCAGTATGGACGTTTGAAGTATGTTCGTACTTCCATTGGAAGAGCATGGAATAGCCTTCCGTTTCCTTGTGTCTTCTGTAATATCTTTGCCGAAACCTTTGCAAGTTTTCTGTTTCCATATCTTTCTGCTGTTTGGCCACGTTTATTCCTAGATATCTTTTTCTTCCTACTGGCATGCTTTCTTTTTTGAGGTTCAGTTTTTCTATTCTTTGCAACTTTCAATTGGTTTTGTTTTGACAGAAGTTTATGGCTGTGCTCACATCTGTTGGCCATGCTGCTGCATTTCCTGAGGAAGAATGGTGATGTCTATCGTCGCTTCCCATCTCCCTCTACACTACCTCAGACGCCTTCCCCAGAATGGCTGGACGAGCGGTGAGGTGGCTCACCCCCAGGATTCCACATCGCCGACCATGGGCTGCTGAACCAGAATGTGCAGACTTCACCACGGCCCCACTGGCTGGCCCTTTTCATGTTCCATTGGCAACCTGCAGTTGAGTGGATTGTGACTTGAATATGCTACTTGAGCCCAACTCTGGCCCTGTGTAGATGAGGCCAGCTTGATTTTCTGGCCCACTGTGATGTTGGGTGATTTGTCAGAATCGTGTCTCTGCTGTCCGGTCTAGCTTCGTGGACACAGGGTTTCAGAGCCCGCGGGGAGCAGTCTCATGTCTCACCCTTCTCATTTATGCCAGGTTTGACCTTTGGTGCTGTTTTTGGCGTTGTGACTTTCTCTGACTTTCAAACGTTCAAACAGAGTCTAATGACTGAAGTCTTTCACTGTGGATTAGTCAGCTTTGATTTCTGTTGGCCTCCATATTCCAGGATCCTTTTTTCTTTTCTATAGTCTAATTGTTATGGTCTTGCTGAGATATCTCTGTTCGATTTGCTTATCAGTGCGTTCTCCTTCTTTCCAAGTTAGGAGTTTTGTATGTCTTTAATTACCATAGGTTCTGTAGCCCGACGTGTGAGTCATTCCGTGATTGTTGGGTGTGGTCTTGGGATTTCCATCGGTCACTTGTAGGAATCTTTGCTATCCCAGCCCAGGTGACACTTAGCCCTGAGAACACATGGTCGTCTTGGTAGGTTTGAGATTCTCAGATCAGAAACTCCAGATTCGAGGTTGTCCGGACAGCCACCTTCACGGACATTATGTTTTTGAGAGAAATTAGAGAAATCTGATGAATTCCTCACTCCAGGTAAGTGATTTGTCTGTCTCTTTTCTGGATTTGGGAAGTTTCAAACTTGACCCCTGATCATTGAATGCTCCAACAGATTACGTCTGGATACTGGGCTTTTTATTTCTACACGGTTTCCTATTGGTGTGATTTTCATTCTGAACTTTGGCAGGTGTATTTATATTTAAACATAATGGCACTGTTCTAATTTTCAGCAAACCTCATTCCATATGTTGTCAGAACAAGAAATCAATACTGTTTCCATGGCAAGAGGTGGGGGAGAGAATTTCATTGGAGCCCAACTGAGCACTGTAGCCTGGGAGGGCAGCCTTCACACAGGAATGAAGCCCTCTCGAAAAGGGTGCTTTTAAGCACACTTCTACAGCCCTCCAAACCAAAGGAGACACCCCATGCATGACAATCATCCATTCCTTTAAGTCTTCACAGAGATGTCTTGGGACACATTAGCATGTACCCAGTGGGACCCCGTGACACCAGAGCTATGCAAAGGGAGACCTCTCTTCAAAGAATGCTAGGGGCCTAGGAAAGAAGGCCTCAATTGTTCTCTTCAATGTCCTCAAGAGATCATTCTTGACTTGGGATTATGAGTAAGGCAGAAGGAAAATGTAGGTCTGATATGCCCCAAGTCCAGCCTCTTGTTTCAAATCAAGTTGCAAGCTTCAATCAGCACGGCCTCCACATCTACTTGAGTAGATAACAATGTTCTCCTCTCAGTTCTTGCCCCTCTAGTATCCCTTCTTCCCAATGATTCCTTTCTTATCCCTTGAATCAGTGCCTCTTTGATCTCTTCAAGTTTCTGTGTGCGGTTTCTGTTTGGAAAAGCTGTTTCTGGATGTCTCTCACGTGGGTATCCTAGCCACCGCAATCCTCGGACTCTAAACTTGCTGCCATCTTGGGTGACACGTTCACCGTGATGTCATAAACACCCTCAGAATTCTAAGTTGTCCTGAAAACCTCCAGGCACACAGTGTTTCAGAGCCATCTCATATCAGTCTGATGACTCCATCTTTCCAGGTAGGATAGTTTTCCTTGTTCTGGGTTTCTTGTCAGTTTCTAACTTTCTCGTGGAACTTGAAAGGTATGCTACATTCCCTCTACCCACCGGTTCCTTTCCTTTAAGATTATCCCTTGTTTTATATCTTATCCATTGTGTATATGCCCAATTGGGTGGACTTTCCTCAGAGAAAGTCCTGGAGGCCCTCCCAATTGGAAGGTGCCCAGGCAATCCCCTGATGCACAATGATCGTGTGATCTCCTAGCAGTCTAAAAATTCCACTTGGCAGGTCACATGTTTTTCCCTTCATCATTTGGGGAAGTGTTCCTGATGCGTTCATAGATTGTCATATACTCATGGTTCTTTTTCTGGTGCATATTGTTAAGGTCTCGTGACAATTTCTCCTTCTTTATGATCTCTGTGCCCAACATACCTTGAAATCTATATTTCCTAATGCTAGTAATCTGATCCGCACCCCTGATGCTAGCTGGTGAAGCCCGGGCCGCCCAAGTGGAACGTAGGAACCTACCAGCTACATCACAGGGCCGGCCCTGAATTGCACTTTTGGACCAACATTTGACCTGACCTGTGAAGATGTTGGCCTGCTTCGATCATTCGTGAAGGAATCAGTAGTAACATCATGAACGGTAACGTTTTCTGTTGGTTCATGAGTTTAGCACGGAACATGTTCTCTTGGTAGTATTCCTCTTCATCTCTTTGCAAAGGTCTACCTTTCTGTAGTAACATTGAGCATGTTGAGGTGATTACCAATACTTGGAAGTTCATCTTCTCTAACCTCTTTCTGTCTCCAAAGCTTCCGGTTGTAAATCTGCATCTCTTTTGGGAGTTTTGGTTTTATGTGAATTGATTGCCGTAACCCAACATTCTAATGACCTATAGCTTTCAGATCTACATCCACATAGATTTAGACTTCAGAGTAGGTTACATCATCTTCACCAACGTAAGCCTAATTACTGTCCCTAACCACACACCTGTGCCTAATCAACACTTTCTCTCTCCGGCCACTGCCCCGCTTTCCCTCTGGGAAATGCCAATCCATTGTCATGTGATACCTGTTTGTTGGTCGGTTCTTGCTCTTCTCCTTGTACGTGAGATCCTGTGGTATTTGACCATACCCCTGGGGTTTGTTTCAGTTCCCCTAAAACCGTCAGGAGCCATTCTGGTGATCACAAATGGCTGGCCTGAATCCGTTCCTATAGCTGAGTGCTATCCCTTGTGTGGCTATAGCCCATCTTCCTTCTCCATTCATCCATTGATGGGCACCAGGCAGGCTTCCAAGTCTTGGATATCGGGAATAAGGCCAGGGTAAATAGAGGTGTACACCGATCTCTGTGTATGAGTGTTTCCAAGTTCTTTGGATAAACACACCACAGAGGAATAGCTGGATCATATGGTCGATGTATTCGGAAATGTCTAAGGCAATTCCACACCGTTTTGTGTCGTGGCTGCACCTGTTTACACTCCCTCCAGCAGTGCAGGAGGCTTCTCTTCTCTCCACCTCCTCTCCGAAACTTATTTCCTGTCTTCATCGTTATAGTCATTCTGACTGCCATGAGCTGCTATTTCATTGCCTTTCAGATTTGCACTGACCAGAGACTTAATGATGATGAACATGTTTTCATACAGCCTGTTGCCCATCTTTCTATCTTCCTGGGAGAAATCTCTGTTTCCGGCTTTTGCCCAGATTTTAATGGGGCTTGTTTTTTTTTTATTTCTTGTGGAGCCGTATGAGTTTATTGGATCTTTTGGCTATTCACCCCTTCACCAATGTGTGGTTTGCAAACATCCTCTCCCAGTTGTTGTGCTGTCTTTGCATTGAATCAATGATTTCCTTGGCTATGCAGAAGCTTTTGTGTCTGATGTAGTCCC
>NW_025802947.1:0-10323 GCF_021613505.1 Equus quagga
CCACAATCAAACATTTTCCTTCAATACTACTGTCCAAATACTAACTACATTTGCCTTGTCACACTTGGATCATACAGAACAAGTTCCAAAGGTAATGTCCCCAACTTATTAATACACACAGGATGGACAATACAAAATTTGAGATGAATATATTTGGTTCACTCCTACTAGTTGGCAACTCAGTAAAAGGCCACTTTCTTTTGGGGAAAAAAATCACCCCTGTGATACATGGCCTTATAGCACTCGACCTATGGGAAAAAATCCCTGTTATATGTGTTCTCATATCATAGCCTTAAAAAAAATACTGATTGGTTTCAGACTGACTGGGATACATGGCTCAACACACATTGGTTAGCCCCTAACGGTGCTCAGTGGATATGTGGCTCAAATTTATGACCTTGGCTACCACCTGCATGGATTGGACGATGCACTCTAGGCTTCGTCTGGATGCAAGGTGGAACTACATTTACTATATCTCCTCCTGCTAACCTACCCAACTTGCAACAGCCCTTGACCAGCCCTGTCTTCCGCTGGTATGACCATCTTTCCGCAATTTTCTTTCACCAATTAGGAATCGACTTTTGTAGCATATTCAAGTCTTGCACATGGAAGTCCTAAACAAATTTAGTATGAAGGCATTAAATGATACACAAGATAGCATTTCACTGCTCAATTTGGAAATATCCCAAGTGTGAAAGGCAGTCCTCCAAATCCAAATGGCTCTGGATGTCTTGACAGCAGCACAAGGGGGCACCTGTGCCATTATAAAAACTGAATGTTGTGTCTATATTCCTGACTACCATCAAAATAGTTCTGGCTTGGTATCCCAGCCACCAAATTAAATCCATGTCTGACCAACCCTAAATCTAAATGATTGGTTGAACTCCTAGTCAGGACAAGGTTTCTGCACTACTTCAAAACCTTATTCATTGGGTTAAACATACTGCTTTTATTTCTTATGATATTTTGTTGTCTGTTTCATTGTTTGTCTTATGCATGTCAAAAATGTTTCACTTCCTGGACCACCTCTTGTCAATGACTCTCTCATCTCCAGAGGATCTGTATAACTTGTCAGGCTTGAACTCAATGGGGCAAGCCTTCTGGTCCACTAAACTGCCTAAGTGTACCTATGGCCCCATTTAGGGACAGCTCTACGACCTTGTACAGCCAGAAGTAGTCACAGAAGACTGACCATCATCCATATCCCCAAAGATTTCCAGTCCAAATAGGTTCAGGGAGGTTTTATGATGTGGATCCGGGCTGCCCCAGCTAGGGAAGCTGAAGGTGACCTGGACTACATGCCAAACTATATGACCCAGTGGATTTTTTTATGGTATGAATTAGGGCTGCCCCAGGGCGAGAAGCCCAGGGCATTCTCACCTAGATGCTGATCTATATGGCCAGATTCGTATCTAAAAATATGACAACACAATTTCCAGACCCCATCTGTACTGAAATCATTTAAAGACATTTTACATCATTATTTCTTTTTCGAGTAAAAATAAGTCATATACCCATGCCTTATGAAATTAGCCCTAACCCTCTAGTCAGGGCAGCAGCAATAGCTCTGACTAACCATGGGTCCTGTCCCCAGGCAGCAGCAGCAGTAGCTCTTCACTGCTAATGTGTCCTGTCCCCATGCTACCCTGTACTGTCCTCTCAATAAAAGAACACCAATGCAGGATCTTGAGAGTCCAAGCAATCTTTCATTCGAGTCTTCAGCTCGCTGAGCCCATATCAACGATTCTACCACGGAAAATAAAAAACGGTCCCAGAAAATGGAAGGCACACAGAAATCACACATGAATAATACATAAAGAAAGATGTCAGTTTTAGACATACTCTGAACGTTCGAAAGTCGGAGTAAGTCACAATGCCAAAAACCCAAGCAAAGGTCAAACCTAGGAAAACTGGTAAGGGTGAGTTATGAGACTGCTAAAATCAGGCTCTGAAAGCCTGTGTCTATGAAGTTTGCAGGGACAGCAGAGACACAATTCTGACAAATCCTCTGACATCACAGTGGAGAAGAAAAACAAACTGGCCTCATCTACACAGTGCCCGAGTTGGGCTCAGGTAGCATATTCAAGTCCCATTCCACTCAACTGCAGGTTGCCAATGGAACATGAAAGGTGCCGGCCCGTGGTGCAGTGGTGAAGTCTGCACGTTCTGGGTGGCCATGCGGAATCCTGGGGGTGAACCTCCTCACCGCTGGTCCAGCCATTCTCGGGGAGGCATGGGAGGTAGTGTAGAGGCAGCTGGGAAGCAACGTCAGACAGCGTCAGTATTCCTCAGCAAATACAGCAACATCGACAGCAGATCTGAGCACAGCCATAAACATCAGCTGAAACAAAACTAATGAAAACTTGAAAAGAACAGAAAAACCGAACCTCAGGAAAAAAAGAATAAGATCTCTAGAAATAAGCTTAGCCAAACAGGTGCAAGCTATGGAAATCGGAAACTAGCAAAACTTTGGGGAAAGAAATTCCAGAAGACACAAGCAAATGGAAGGGTATTCCGTGCTATAGGGATGTAGGAACTAAAATACTTGAAACCTCCATAACGGATAAAGCAATCTCTGGATTCCATGCAATCCCAGTCAAAGTTGCAGAATCTTTCCCACAGAAATATAAGAGAGAATCCTTAAGTCTCTATCCAGCAACAAGGGACCCTGAATACCCAAAGGAATCCTGAGGAAAACGAACAAAGCAGGACATGTCACATTTACTGATTTCAACATGTAGGACGAAGTGCTACGTACCGAAACGGCACAGTCTGGTCTCAAAAACAGACACAGAGATCAACAGAAAAGAATCTAGAGCCTAGAGGTCACCTCACACATATATGGACAGCCCATTTGCAACGAGGAAGGCAAGAGGATCAGTGGAGAAAGGAGAGTCTCAAGAAGAAAAGGTGCTGGAAAAATGCAAAGCCATATGTGACACAATGAGAGTAGACCATGATGTTACATCAGGCTCACACACCACCTCGAAATGGATTAAAGCCTTGAACGGAAGACTTGAAACCGTGAAACTTCTAGTAGAAAACCAGCACCTTGCTCATGGCCATGTGGCATAGCTGCCTATTTGGAAGAAGCATGTGTGACTGGGCAAGGGCAACACACGAAACAAGAAACAAATGGGATTGCGTCCAACGCAGAAGCTTCTGCCCAGCCGAGGAAACCATCCACTCAATGCAAAGACAGCACAACAACTGTGAGTGGATGTTTCAAACCACACATCGGAGAAGGACTGAATAGCCAAAAGAGCCAACGACAGCACATGCCATCACAAGAGAAAAAACAACAAGCCCATTAAAACCTGGGCAAAAGATGGAAACAGAGTTTTACCAAATAAGATAGAAAGATGGCCAACAGCTGGCTGAACACATGCTCATAATCATTACATGTAAGGCCAATGCAAATCCAACTGGCAATGAGATAACAGCACATTGTGGTCAGAATGCCCGTAAGGAACAAGACAGGAAACAACAAGTGTCGGAGAGGAGGTGGAGAGAAGGGAAGCCTCCTGCACCGTTGGTGGGAGTGTAAGCCGGTGCGGGAACTACGCAAAGCGGTGTGGAATTTCCGCAGAAATTTCAGAATCCATCTACCATATGATCCAGCTATTCCTCTGCGGCGTATTTCTCCGAAGAACTTGGAAACACCAACGCATAGGAATCCCTGCACCGCTGTGTTCACCACAGCCTTAATCCTGATGTCCAGGACTTGGATATCGCCCTGGGGGCCATCAAGGGACGAATGGAGAAGGAAGATTGGCTATAGCCGCACAATGGGATAGCACTCAGCTGCAAGAAAGGGTGCAGTCCAGCCATTTGTGACACGAGAATGGCTCCTGAGGGTATGAGGGGAACTGAAAGAAGCCCCAGGGAGAAAGTCAAGTACCGTAGCATCTCACTTACAAGGAGAAGAGTAAAATAAGGAGAAACAAACAGGTAGCACATGACAAGGGATTGGGGGTTCCCAGAGGGAATCGGTGGCAGAAGACAGTGGAAGAAAGAGTTGATTAGGCACCAGTGTGTGGTATGGGCATGTCATTAGGCTTACGGTGGTGAAGATGATGTACCATACAAAGAAGTCTAAATCTAGGAGGTTGTAAATCTGAAAACAATAGGGTGTTATAATGCAGGGTTATGGCAATCAATTCATGTAAAATCAAAACTACAAAAAGGCAAGCAGGTTTATGGCCTAAAGCTTTGGAGGCTGAAAGAGATTAGAGAAGATGAAATTCCAAGCATGGCTAATCACCTCCAAGTGCTTAATAATGCTACAGAAAGGTAGACAGTGGCAAAGAGATGAAGAACAACTCTACCAAGAGAACATGTTCCCTGCTAAACTCAGGATCCAAAGGAAAAGGTTACCGTCCATGATGTTACTACTAATTACCTTTACAAATAATCAAAGCAGGCCAACATCTTCCCCAGTTCAGGCAAACTGTTGGTCCAAGAATCCAATTCAGTGCCGGCCGTGTGGTGTACTGGGTAAGTTCCCACATTCCACTTGGGTGGCACAGGCTTCATCGGCGAGCATCACGGGTGCAGATCAGATTAGTAGCATTAGCAAATATAGATTTCATGGTATGGTGCAGACAGACATCCTAAAGAAGTCGAAATTGTGAAGAGACGTTATGAATACACATCAGAGTAAGAACCATGGGAATATTACAATCTATGAACGCATCAGGAACACTTCCCCAAATGATGAAGGAAGGAAAACATGTGACCTGCCAAGGTGGAAATGGAGATGACACGATCATTACGCATCAGAGGATTGACCAGGAAAATCAATCTCGGGAGGGACTCCAGGGCTTTCTCTGGGGAATGTCCACCCATTTGGACTCATCCACAAATGATGAGAGATAAAACCCAGGATAATCTGAAAGGAAAGAAACTGGTGTCCAGCGGGATTGTAGTAGACCTTTCAAAGTTCGAGGATAAAGTTATAAACAGACACGGAATCCAGAACAAGGAAAACTATCCTACCTGGAAAGGGGAAGTAGTCAGACTGGTATGAGATGGTCGTGAAGAACTGTGTGCATGGAGGTTTTCAGGACAGCTTAGAATTCTGAGGGTGTTTATGACATCACGGTAAACATGTCACCCAAGATGGCCGCAGGTCTCCAGCCCGAGGATTCTCCTAGGCTTGGATACTGAAGTGACAGATACCCAGATACAGATTTTGCAAAAAGAATCTGGGCACAGAAACGTGAAGAGATGCAAGAGACACTAATTCAATGGATAAGAAAGGAATCATTGGGAAGAAGTGATAACAGAGGGACAAGCACTGAGAGGAGAACATTGCCATCTCCTCAAGTCGATGGGGAGGCCATGCTGATTTAAGCTTGAAACTTGACTTGAAACAAGAGGCCGGACCTTGGGCTTATCAGACCTATGTTGGCCTTCTGCCTTACTCATAATCCAAAGTCAAGAATGGTCTCTTGAAGACATTGAAGAGAAGAATAGAGGCCCCGGTCCTAGGTCCCTAGTATTCTGTGAAGAGAAGTCTCACTTTCCATAGCTCTGGCGTCATAGGCACCCACTGGGTACATGGTAATGTGTCACTAGGCATCTCTTTGAAGCCTGGAAGGAATGGGCCCCTGTCATGCTTGGGGTATGTCTCTTGGTTTGGAAGGACTCAGGAAGAGTGCGCAAAAGCACCCTTTTGCAGAAAGCTTCGTTACTGTGTGAAGGCTGTCCTCCCAGGCTAGAGTGCTCAGTTGAGATCAATGAGATTCTCTCCCCCATCTCTTGCCGTAGAAGGAGTATTGATTAGGTGTTTGACACCACACATAACGATGTTTGCTGAAACTTAGAACATTACCATTCTACTTAAAGGAATATAAGCATGCCACAGCTGAGGATGTAAATTAAACAAATAACAAAACCTGTGGAAATAAAGTAAGCCAGTATCTAGACGTGATCTAGGGGAGCGTTCAAGGATCAGGTGTGAAGTTCTGAACTTTCCAAAGGATCTCTCACCTGGAGAGAGCAATCCATCAGATTTATCTAATTTGCCTCGGAACCATTGTGTTTGTGAAGGTGGTTTCCAGGACAACCTCAAACATGGGGTTTCTGATTTCACAATATCGAACCAACCAAGATGACCACGTTTACTCAGTGCTCAGTTGGATCTAGGCTAGGATGGCAAAGATTCCTTCAAATGACCGATGGAAATTCAAAGACAACACCCAACAGTAACGAAAGCACTCACACATCAGCCTATACAACCTATGGTGATTAAAGAAATACCAAACTCCTAACTTGAAATGAAGGAGAACACACTGATAAGCATATCGAAGGGAGATAGCTCAGAACCATGACGATTAGACTATGGAAACGAAAGCAAGCTCCCAGAAAATGGAAGGCAAACAGAAATCACACCTCAATAATCCAGAGTGAATGACTTCAGTGTTTAGTTAGGGTCTGCTTGAACGTTTGAAAGTCCGAGAAAGTCACAACCCCAAAACTTGCATTGAAGGTCAAACCTGGGCTAACTGGGAAGGGTGAGTTCTGAGACTGCTCCACGCGGGCTCGGAAACCCTGTGTCCCCGAAGCCTGATTGGACAAGAGACACGATTCTGACAAATACTCTGACATCACAGTGGTCCAGAAAAAGAAGCTGGCCTCACCTACACAGGGCCAGAGTTGGGCTCAAGTAACATGTTAAAATACATTCCACTCAACTGCAGGTTGCCAATGGAACACAAAAGGGGCCAGCCAGTGGGGCAGCCATGAAGTCCCTGCATTCTGAGTCGGCAACCCAGGGTCGGCCACGTGGAATCCTGGGGGTGGGCCTCCTCACCGCTCATCCAGCCGTTCTGGGCCAGGCGTGCGACCTAGTGTAGAGGCATATGGGAAGCAACGTTATACTGTGCTACTCTTGCTCAGCAAATACAGCAGCATGGCCAGCAGATGTGAGCACAGCCATAAACTTCTGCCAAAACAAACCAATTAAATGTTGCTAAGAATAGAGAAAAGGTACAGCAAAAAAGAAAGCATGCCAGTAAAAAGAAAAAAAAATCTAGGAATAACATTGGCCAAACAGGAGAAAGCTCTGTCTACCGAAATCTAGCAAAGCTTTGGGGAAAGAAATTCCACAAGACACAAGGAAATGGAAGTCTATTCCATGTTCTTTGAATGGAAGAACGAACACACTTTAAGCATCCATATCGCAAAAAGCAATGTCTCCATTCCATGTCGTCCCAGTCAAAGTTGCAGCAATCTTTCCCACAGAAATAGAAGAGAGAATACTAAAGTTTCTATGTGGCAACAAAGGACCCTGAATAGGAAAAGGAATCCTGAGGAAAACGAACAAAGCAGCATGTATCACACTTTCTGATTGACAAATATAGGACAAAGCGCTAGGTACCGGTACAGCACAGCCTTTCCCCCAAAATAGGCACACAGACCCATGGAACAGAATTGAGCCCAGCAGTCAACTGCCACATATATGGGCAGCCCATTTTTGACACGGGAGCCAAGAGGAGACAGCAGAGAAAGGAGAGTCTTGAAAAGAAACAGTGCTTGGAAGACTTAAGAGCCGCAAGTGGCACAATGAGACTAGACCATGATGTTACACCAGGCACACATACAACATTGAAATGGATTAAAGCTTTGAATGGAAGACTTGAAACCGTGAAACTTATGTGGGAAAATGCAGGCAGCTTGCTCTTTGCCATCTGGCATAGCCGCCTACTTGGAAGAAGCATGTGTGACTGGGTGAGGGCAACAAAAGAAACAAGAAACAAGCGTGACTCCATCCAACGCAGAAGCTTCTACCCGGCCAACGACTCCATCGACTCAATGCAAAGACAGCACAACAACTGCGACAGGATGTTTGCAGAACAGACATCGGAGAAGGGGTGAACAGCCATAAGATCCAGTGAACTCATACATCTCCACAGGAAAAAAAACAATGAGCCCAACAAAACCTGGGCAAAAGATGGAAACACACATTTCTCCCAGGAAGATAGAAAGATGGCCAACAGGCTGTATGAAAACATGTTCCTCATTATTAAGTCTGAGGTCAAGGCAAATCCGAAGTGCAATGAGATAGCAGCTCACAGTGGTCAGAATGGCTATAAGGGTGAAGACACGAAACAACATGTTTCAGAGAGCAGGTGGAGAGAAGGGAAGCCTCCTGCACTGCAGGGGGGAGTTTGAGCCGATGCAGCCACTACACAAAGGAGTGAAAATTCAGAATGTTACAGAATCCACCTAGCATATGATCCAGCTATTCCTCTGTGACGTATATATCCAAAGATCATGGAAACAGTAATGCACAGAGATCCGTGCACTGCTGTGTGCACCACAGCCTTACTCCCGATATCCAAGACTTGGAAGCCTCCCTGATGCCCATCAAGGGACGAATGGAAAAGGAACATAGGCTATAGCCACACAGTGGCATAGCATTCAGCTGTCGGAATGGATGCAGTCCAGCCATTTGTGACCACCAGAATGGCTCCTGAGGGTACTAGAGGAACTGAAACAAGCGCCAGGGGTAAGGTCAAATACCACAGGATCTCACGTACAGGAGAAGAGGAAAAACGGACCAACAAACAGGTAGCATGTGACATGGGATTGGTAGTTCCCAGAGGAAAAGTAGGCGAGGGCCAGAGGGAGAAAGAGTTGATTAGGCACAAGTATCGTGAGAGCCTGTAATTAGCCTTACGGTGGTGAAGATGATGTAACCTACTCAGAAGTCTAAATCTATGAGGATGTAGATCTGAAAGCTATAGCATGTTAGAATGCAGGGTTACGGCAATCAATCCACATAAAATCAAAACTCCAAAAAGGGGTGCAGACTTACGGCCTAAAGCTTTATAGGCTGAAAGAGATCAGAGAGGATGAACTTCCAAGGATTGGTAATCACCTCAAAGTGCTTAATGATGCTACAGAAAGGTAGACCTTCGCAAAGTGATGAAGCAGAATACTAGCTAGAGAACATGTTCCATGCTAAACTCATGAACCAATGGAAAATAATACCTTCCATGATGTTACTACTGATTCCCTTCACGAATGATTGAAGCAGGCCAACATCTTCCCAAGTTCAGGCCAAAGGTTGGTGCAGAAGTCTAATTCATTGCCGGCCCTGTTGTGCAGCGGGTAAGTGCCCAACTTCCTCTTGCGTGGCCCGGGCTTCAGGGGCTAGCATCATGGGTACAGATCAGGTTTCTAGCATTAGGAAATCCAGATTTCAAGGTATGGTTGGCACAGAGATCATAAAGAAGTAGTAATTGTGAGGAGACCTTATCAATACTCACCAGAAAAAGAACCATGAGAATATTAGAGTCTATGAACGCATCTGATACGCTTTCCCAAATCATGAAGGAGGGAAAATATGTGACCCACCAAGGTGGAATTGTCAGACTGCCATGAGATCACACGATCATTGTGCATCACAGGATTTCCTGGGCAACGTCAACTTGGGAGGGAGTCCAGGACTTTCTCTGGGGAAAGTCCACCCATTTGGCCATATCCACAAAAGATATGCGATAAAACCCAGGATAATCTTAAAGGAAAGAAACCGGTGTCTAGAGGGAATGTAGTAGACCTTTCCAAGTTAGAGGACAAAGTTGAAAACCGACAACACATCCAGAACAAGGAAAACTATCCTTCCTGGAAAGGGGGAGTAGTCAGGCTGGGAGGAGACGGCTCTGAAACACTGTGTGCATGGAGGTTGTCAGGACAACTTTGAATTCTGAGAGTGTTTATGACATTACAGTGAATGTGTCACCCCAGATGGCTGCATGTTTACAGTACCAGGATTGGCTTAGGCTGGGATACTCAAGTGAGAGATACCCAGAAACAGCTTTTCCAAACAGAAACAAGGCACAGAAACTTGAAGAGATCAAAGAGATGTTGATTCCAGGGATAAGAAAGGTATCATTGTGATGATACTTCATTCTTCCTTCGTTTTCTTCCATTCCATGCACACTGATGCCCTTCCGTTTCCTTGTATCTTGTGAAATTTCTTTCCCCAAAGCTTTGCTACTTCTCGCTTTACATAGCTTTCACCTGTTTGGCACAGGTTATTCCTAGATACCTTGTTCTTCCTACTAGCATGCTTTTTTTTTCTTTTTTGAGGTTCAGTTTTTCTATCCTTTGCAACTTTTGATTGGTTTTATTTAGGCAGATGTTTACTGCTGTGCTCACATCTGCTGGCAATGCTGCTGTATTTGCTGAGGAAGACTGGCCCAGTCTAACGTCGCTTCCCATCTGCCTGTTTCCTTTGTTGCCCATTCCTGTCACACACGCTTCTTCCAAATAGGCTGCTAAGACAGATGGCAACGAGCATGCTGCCTAGGT
>NW_025802948.1:0-1692 GCF_021613505.1 Equus quagga
GGGAATGCCAGAACCACCTCTCAGACATGCCAAAACCAATTTCCAGACAGGCCGGAACCAGCTGCCGAGCACGCCAGAACCACCCGCTCGAATCGCCGGAACCACCTGCCGGACACGCCAAAATTACATGCCGGCTACACCAGAACCACATGGCGGACTCTCCGGAATCACCTGCTGGGCATGCCAGAGCCACCTCTCAGACGTGCCAGAACCACATGCTGGACATGTCAGAACCACCTCCCGGAGTGACCGAAACCACCTGCAGGACACGCCTGGACCACCTGGCGACTAGGCCAGAACCACTTGGCAGACACTCCAGAATCACCTTCTGGGCATGCTGGAACCATGTCTCAGACGTGCCAGAACCACATGCTGGACATGCCAGAACCCCCTCCTGGACAGACCAGACCACCTGCCAGACAGGCATGAACCCCCTGCTGAGCACGCCGGACCCACCTGCTCGCCTCGCAACAACCACCTGCCAGACATGCCAAAATCACCTGCCAGCTAGGCCAGAACCTCTTGGCGGACACTCAGGATTCACCTTCTGGGCATCCCAGAAGAATCTCTCAGACGTGCCAGAGCCACGTGCTGGGCACGTCAGAACCACCTCCCGGACTGACCGGAACCACCTGCCAAGCACGCCTGAACCACCTGCCGGACTTGCCTCAACCACCTGCCGGCTACACCAGAACTACTTGGCAGACACTCAGGAATCACCTGCTGAGCATCCTGGAACCACCTCTCAGACGTGCCAGAACCACGTGACGGACACGCCGGAACCGCCTGCTGAGCACTCCTGACCCATCTGCTCAACTCGCCAGAACCACCTGCCAGAGCCACCAAAATCACCTGCCGCCTACGCCGGAACCAAATGTCAGACACTCCGGAATCACCTGCCTGGCATGCCGGTAACACCTCTCGGACGTGCCAGAAACACGTGCAGTACACGCCAGAACCACCTGCCGAGCACCTCAGAACCACCTGCTCGACTCGCCGGAAACACCTGCTGAACATGTCAAAATCACCTGCCGGCTATGCCAGAACCACGTTGCGGACAGTCTGGAAAGACATGACGGGCATGCCGGAACCACTTGGAGGACACTCTGAAATCACCGGCCGGGCATGACAGAACCCCCATCAGATGTGCCAGAACCACGTGAAGGACATGCCAGAACCACCTCACGGACTGAATGGAACAACCTGACGGACATGCCAAAATCACCTGAAATCCACGCCAGAACCAGTTGGCGGAATCTCTGGAATCACCTGTCGGGCATGCCAAACCCACCTCTCAGACGTGCCAGAAACACGTGCTGGAAACCCGGCACCACCTCCCACACAGACCGGAACCACCTGCCAAGCATGCTGGAACCACCTGCTAGACACGCCTGAACTACCTGCGGAGCATTGCGGAACCACATGCCGGCTATGTCAGAACCACTTGGCAGACACTCCGGAATCACCAGTCGGGCCTGCTGGAAACGCCTTTAGATGTGCCAGACCACGTGCCTGACATGCCGGAACCACCTCCTGGACAGACCAAAACCACCTGTCGGACATGTCTGAACCACCTGCCAAGCACTCCACAACCGCCTGCTCGACTCACCAGAACCAGCTGCCGGACACACCAAAATCACAAGCTGGCTAAGCCAGAACCACTTGGAGGACTCTCCGGGATCACCTGCCGGG
>NW_025802949.1:0-10317 GCF_021613505.1 Equus quagga
GGGCCTCAGTTTCCCCTGTAGAAAGAAGTAATAATGAGTGTCTCTCCCACAGGGTGGGTTTGGAGATTAAAGGAGACAATGCCTATGACTTGCCTGGCCCATGATGACCCTCACCAACCCCAGTTATTGCTTTCTTCTCCTGGGCCCCAGGTCTGCCTCTGACATGCCGTGTGACCCTGGGCAAGTTGCTTTCCCTCTCTGAGCCCCAGTCTTCCCCTCTGCTCAAGGAGGAGCTGGGTGAGAGGTTCCAAGGGCCAGTCTGCTGGGAAACTGTAGGATTCCTAGATGACGGGATGGGCACAGAGGCCCTGGGCCCGGAAGGACGCGAGGCCTGACGTGGAACGGGACTGGAGAGAATGGCCTCCCCCAGGTCTGGTGGCCCTGCTGGTCACCCTGAGAACACCCAGGCTAAAACGAATCCTAACCTGACCTAAACCCGAACTTAGGGTGACAGAAAAGGAGCAGTAAGGGGAAGAGAAATCAAGCCCATGGTCAGTGGGGCGTGGAACAGGGGACAAACAGGGCCAGGTGTGGCCCGAGGAGGGCCAGGGCAGTCTCAGGGCTGGAACCAGATGTTTGTGCAGCTCACAGTGGAGGGTAGCAGAGCCCTCCCCGCACCTGGCCCCCTCCCAGCCCCTGCCCGGGCCTGAGGCTGCCCCATGGCTGCCTCCTGTGGTAGGACATTTGGGACCTTCTCCCTGGTCTAACGGCGAATCCAGCAAGTGAGCCGCACAGGTTCTGTCAGTACAGAAACCCACGCTGTGCTGTGCAGGCCGCGCAGGCCTCAGCCTGAGACCGAATGGCCCTGCAGCTCCTCGTGTCGTGACTGAAGATGTCCCCTGGAGAGATCCACAACAGGAAAGGACAAAGGGGACCTCACTCTCACGTGTCCCAGCCACATTGCTCAGAGATCGAGGCAAAGAGGGGCGACCTCGTCCTTGCCTCCCTCCACACACAGATAACACCCACATTCCAAGCCTTGTTTGATGTACAACCAGAAACTTCATGTTCTCTTAGAAGTAGACGACTGTCAGACGTGTAAGGCCTTTCCGCATGGACAGCGCTCTGTTAAAAGGTGTGTAAACAGCACTTGGGGCTGTGGGCCTCAGGGCACCCCCTCAGCATCCTGTGCTGGGCTGCTTCCCAGGGCTCGAGTTCCTCACTTTGATTATTGAATAAATTCCTTCATCTAACCTTTACCCACACTATTTCAGCCGGCAAATTGACAACTACGAAGGGACCCAGAGAGACTGCCTGAGACCGCCTGGAGCCTGAAGGGGACCCAGGGCCATGGTACCAGCAAGCACCCTTTGAGCCCACGCAGCTCCCCGGAGCTCCATCTGAGGCAGGGTTAGTCTTTCCTGGGTCCCAGACCTCCCAGCCAAAGGTTGAAGGTCTTTGAGTCTATTCAATAGTTGTCTTGTGTTTATCCGCGTGGGACAGGTTACCCTCTGTGTTCTCAGAGAAGGGAATTCCAAACTTGGTGCTCGGGTTTCCAGCCTTTTGAGCCAAGAAAAATAAGGAGAATAACTGGTGGCTTGAGTAGAGTTTTCCCCTTTTTGCCTCCTTGACGAGTGAGAACTGGTTTGGCTAGCCAAAAACGAAAATACTCGTGAATGAGGGCCAGCCTTGGCTGACTCCGAAGAAAAGAGACACTTGCTCCCTCTGGCTGGCAATGCCAGTGCCTCTGGGTGACCAGGGGACAAGCGGAGACTAGTCCACTGGAGTCTGAGATCCATTCTCAAGATGTGTAGTGGTCCCACGGGGAACTCCAAACCAGGGAATTAAGTATTCGGCTTGTCCAGGGATGTGCTGTAGGATGATCACCTGTGCTCTGAGCCCTATGATTATTTTAGACAATCAGCAGGAGAAACCAAGGCCCAGAAGGGTGGGACGAACTCCTTGGGGACACTCTGAGGAGCTGTGCCTGTGAGCAGCACCCTTTTGATCTACCACACTAAGCCACTAGTTTTGCTTGCTGGACCGGAAGGGGAAAGTAAACATCAAAGCCTGTCAGGACATCTGACATCCAGCTGTCTGCTAGTGCTCTGGCAAATTTAATGGTCAATACTTACGGAGCACAAACTTTCAAATAACTCCCTAAATGGGAGGATGGTACTAAAGGAATCTTCCTAAATATTCCTAAAAGAAATTTCTAAAGGAGATCTCACTATAAAATAGCCAAAATGGGACAGTTTCAACTTACCCAAACTAGTGTATTTGTGTACGCAACTGGGGAAAGCCAACTAAAAAACTAAAGAGTCAGAATGGGATGCGTATTTCGATAGGTAACTGGAAGCATCCAAGAGAGAAAGTGATGGAGCAATTAATTAATAAAACTCTGTGTGAGACTGTCTCTGAGTTAAAGAAAACTGCTGAAGCTAGCACAGCACCCAACTTGGTAAATCCTTTAACAGCTCGCCCATTATACCTGCTGCTTTCAGAGCCACCAGGTCTGGATGCCATTTCATTATCTCCTCTGCCCTCACCAATACCTCCACTCAAGGCACAGCCAGATAGTTCCAGTCCCCTGTGCCATTATTGCCCACCTGAGAGAAAACAGCAACCAGGCAAGGAGGCGGAGCTATATGACACCCCAGTGTACTCCTTGGGCCAAATCAGAAATAAGAGCCATAACCAAGGATTTTCCAGACGCCTGAAGGAACTCAAATTGCTAAAGAATTTGAGTTAACAATCAGAATTTATGTTCCAGGATTCTCAGATCTTTATCAGCTAATTCATATGATTGCCTCAAAAATTAAAGGTAAGGAACAGGTGGAAAGGGAGGATTAACAAACCCTATGGATGACGTTACACACCAAGGAGTGGAAGACAAGCAAAGAAATGTAGACACAGTACAAGATCTTTCGAGAGTCATTCCAAAAATATTTCCTAAGATGGCACAACTTGTGGGGATAGGGACCATCCATGACAACTATTGGATACTTCCTATAGCGAGCTGGTGGGCCCTTCTTGGCCACAGTGAGACTATGCCATGAGGGGAAGCTATTTTGGTTCTAGGTTGTGAATGTAGGGGAGGAAGACATTCCTCTACCCACTCTAGGTCCCTCTGGCTGTGCTACAAATTAAATTCTCATGAGATAGAATAACAGGAGAAAATTAAACAAGGCTTTATAACATGTGTACATGGGAGAGAATCAGGAAAACTGAGCAACTCGCCAAAATGGCAGAGGCTGTTCCCTTAAATACCAGCTTCAGCTAAAGGCAAAGGAGGACGTTAGAGGTGGGGGAGTCGGCTGTGGGCGATGACCGGAAAAGAACAGTAAACAAGAGTGAGGTTATTACGCAGATTTGAGTCCTTGCCTTCCGCATTGGTAAGAGTTTTTAGAGGTAAGGTCATCCCCCTGCTTCCTGGGATAGAGAGGGAGACACCTTTACAGATGGAGATTTCCATTACAAATGTAAATGTCTCTTACAAAGGGTAAATAAATTCTAATTTTCAGAGCTTCTCCTATGTCTGTAGTTTGTAAAAGTAACCAGCCCAAAATAGTCCTCATGCCAAAGAGACACATTTTGGGATGGCCAATTCCGATCTCCCACATGAGCAATGTAGAGGGATATGGCTATGCCTGCAGGAACAATGGAATTCAGAAATAACCCTTACTTGGCCTATGATAAAAACTCCTGCCTTGGGGCCGGCCCTGTGGCTGAGTGGTTAAGTTTGCCCACTCGACTTCAGTGGCCCAGGGTTTTGCCAGTTCAAATCCTGGGCATGGACATGGCACCACTCATCAAGCCATGCTGAGGTGGCATCCCACATGCCACAACTAGAAGGACCCACAATCACAAATATACATCTATGTATTAGGGGGCTTTGGGGAGAAAAAGAAAAAATAAAATCTTTAAAAAAAAAAAACAAAAAACTCCTGTCCAAAACAATATATGGTATATGGGAAGGGGTTGCTTTTACTGGGAGGGAATAAGAAATCGTACGGCTCAACTATCAAATCACTATTGCTACCAAACTGAATTGAAGATGAACAGTTCAGATGTTTGGTGTAATACAGGATTATCAAATAAACTTCTTCCTGTAACCTTTACCTAGACTCTTTATTTCAGTCGACAGTGGGAATGCCGCCAAGCCTCAGCTAAGTCTAGTGGTCGTTATTAACACAAATCCTATTTATCAGCGTGGGGAGTGCAGTGGGAGGGAGTTTTTTCAGCTGAGGATTGACGTCATTCCTTCAAGCCTCTGCTCCCTGGACAGACACCAACGGAGTGAATTATTTGGCTCGTTGAGAAGTCAGTGAGCTGGTGGCCAGGTGACCATCCATGTCCTCCTTAAGGTTAGGCCCCACTCTTGCTCATGGGAGGGTAGTTGTGACAGAGGAGGCAGGGTAGGCTAACCTAGGAGTGGCTATCAGAACAGGGCTTCTCAAACTCCCATGTGCACATGAACCATGTGGGTAACTGGGTTGAGAGTTTAGCTAAACTACTCCACAGTATTGCTGCCTCGGCATCCCCTTCATGTGGCCAAGTGGCCTGCAGGGGCCTTGAACTGACGTTAGAACTTCCTAAGAGTGCACGCCCTAGACAACAGTCCACAGACTCCTAAGTAAGTGGAAGTTCCTGACGTGACTCCCTCAAAAGCCCTTGTGATAAGAATTTGTGGCTCCCAGGCCATGAAGCATACCAAAATCCCACTGGTTTTGGTCTGAATTGACCAATCCGGCCTTAGCCTGGGACCGCAAAGCACTCCAGTCCTGGACCCTAATAAAGGCACATGCCCCTTGTGCTCTGCCTCGACCTCCCTGCAGGCCCTTGAGTCTTTTGCAGGCCCCTATTTGCAGTCTTCTGTTGAACTGTGGATCAACATCCAACCCCCCAGGGCTCTACTTAACAGAGGTTCCTTTAACAAAGTCACAGAAATCTTGCTGAAATGCAGGTTCCCATGATCTGTGATGGGACTTGAGATTCTGCATTTCCAACAAGCTCCCAGGTGAGGCTGGTGCTGCTGGTCTTAGGGATAACACTTTGACTAGCAAGGCTCTAGACCAGCGGTACCTGTCGCATTGAGTGTTCTGTGTTGATATCCATGTTCTGTGTCTGTGCTGCCCGATAAGGTAGCCACCAACCACATGTAGCTGAGTACCACGTGCCCGGTGGGACTAAAGAACTGAATATTACACTTTACTTAATTTTAATTATTGTAAATTTGAATGTGGCTAGTGGCTACTACATTGTACAGCACAACTCCAGACAGGGAGCTCTATATAGACAGGGGCCATATTTTCATCTCACCCTTGGGTCCCCATTACTTAGCAGAGTGCCTGGCCCATACCGGATCCTTTCCAAGTATTTATCGACTACATAATGACATCATAGAATTGAAGAAAGAGTTTTAAGCCATGTTTGCTAGAACCCTGTGGTTTTCAGTGACCAAAACTCACCTGGAACATGACCTACCAAAGACGTTATTGGCTTCACTGACCAACCGTGGAAAGATCAGGGTTGTAGCTGATCTTGGGCAGGGTTGAAGCCAGAAACTAATTCAACAGCATACTTTTTCTCCAGCCTTTTGTGTGTGTGCTGGTTCGTTCCCTCAAGCTGGTTGTCCTCACTGGGCTCAAACCAGTATCACAGCTCTGAACTGACAGCTCTAGACTTCCAAACCTGGATCCTCATGACCACACGAAATAGGGCAGTTTCCCATCAAAATCAGTCAGAAAACACCAAGGGAATTTCTCTGATTGGCTGAGCTTGGGTCATGTGCCAATTCCTGGACCATTCGCTGTGGCCAGGGGTCTGGGACTCTTAAGACTGGCCCAGCCAGACTCAAGGACGCCCCTCCATGTTCAGGATGGCCTCCACCACACATAAGGTTGGAGTGGGGAGGAGCAGGTCTCAGAGATGGGGTATGCTCAACAGGCCAATTACATCAAAAAATGTGAGGAGAGGGGTGGAGACAGGGTTTACAATTCCTGTGAATGTTTGTTGAAAGGGATTTCTTTGAGCTGGACTGAAGACATGGAATTGCCTTCTCTGATTATGTCAAAAGGCATAATGAGAATAAGAAGATTCCATTGGCCAAACTGGTTTCCCTCTACTCCCACTAACCCGGCTATGTTAGTGAGGCCATGGGTTCTGGAAACTAAGGCATCCCAAGGGAAGGCAACATCTGAAATTGGAAGCTGAGCAGGATTTTGTTGGATGGAGAAGTGGAAGGAGAGAAAGAACATTCCAGGGAGGAGAAATAGCATATGCAGAGGCAAGTTGGCAAACAAAGGAACACAGCATGTGGAGGAAGAATGAAGTGTCTGCTGTGGAGGGAGGCCTGGGGCAGTGGGAGAGGAGCAGGAAGTGGACTGGAGGCCAGACCGCAGAGGGCCATGAGTGCTGAGTGACGGGGTTTGGGCTCTCAGCTGTGGGAAACAGGAAGCCACTGGCGGTCTTAACAAGGGGTGGTGGAGTCAGAGCTGGGTGTGTTCTAAGAGACCACTGTGGCTGGGTTTGGAGGATGGACAAGCTGGTGCCAAGGACGAGGCTGTCCCAGTATGTCGTTAAGGAACTGCTGCCTCAGAGGTGGGCGGCGGAACACCAAGCTCCACTCAGGCTGCCCGTGTCCTTTCTCCGGCTCATGCTCAGACCTTGACCAGGCTGCATCCAGATCTCAGCTGTGCCACTTCCCAGCACTGGGACACCGAGGAGGTTACCATACTTCCCTGAGCCTTGGTCTCCTCGTCTGGAATATGGGGGTGGGAATACCCGCCTGGCGTGGCAGTTGTGAGGTTGCAAGGCCAAAATGGATGTGATGGCCCCAGACCGGGGACCCCAACCTGCATAGAGGAGGAGCTCAGCAAGTGCAGCTGTTGTTACTAATGCTCGGTTACCCCTGAGCACATGTGCAGGCAAGAACTTTAAACAGAGATGACATGGGGGGCAGTGACATCAAAGGACTGAAGCTTCTTGGGGCAGCTGTGTAACCAGGCCAGGCTGACTTCTCCTGAACTCCAATGTGAGAGTCCTCCAGCCCACAAGCCCATGGCTCTCGCTGCTCCTGGAG
Organism: Equus quagga; assembly: GCF_021613505.1. NCBI lineage: Eukaryota > Metazoa > Chordata > Mammalia > Perissodactyla > Equidae > Equus > Equus quagga. The sequence goes on from NW_025802949.1 coordinate 7,025, forward strand.
ACTCTGTCTAAATTGGAACATACCAGAAGAGGCTGGTTTCCAAGAACACTTCCTGGGAGGCCAGGCTGGACCCCCAGGGAACACAAGGGCATCGTCCTGCATTTTAGACCATGTCCTGATTGCCCTGTTTGCCAGGCCAGCTCTGTGTCCCAGTGGAAAAACTTGGTGTGGAGCCAGGATGACCCAGGCCTGAAACTGGCAGAGGAGAGTTTCTCTGCCTCAAGGGGACTCAGTTTCTCCATTCGGAGGATGGGAACAGCACTGCCCACATGGGGTCTATTGTGGGGAGTAAGTCAGCTAATGCCTGTGGCATGTGGTCACGTGGCAGGGTCTCCAGCGGGGCATCAGGAAGTGCACTCATTGAGTCCCTGTGAGGTGCAAGCCCCTTGTTAAGTGCTGGCTGTACCCAGACAGATAAGATGTGGATCCCGGCCTCGAGGGCAGGCTCGGGGCACTGAGGACGGAACACACAGCAAACAGTGAGATAAGCCAGTCCCTGCTCGGTACTGGTCCTCTCAACAAGTGTGTCAGTGTCTGTTGAATATGAGTTTTCCGTGGAAGTAATGATATACTTCAAAATGACATTCATGTCTTGGCGGCTATGGCCCTACAGTTTACTTGAATAATCACAAATACTAAATGTAACCATCTGTACAGAAGTCTGCTGTCCTTGTAATAATAATAATAATAATAATAATAATAATAATAATAGTGTTGTGACGGCAGCATCTCATTTGGTCTTCAAAGAAGAGGGACGATATCTAGTGTAGATAGTAGTGTCCCCATTCCGCAGACGAGTTAACAGAAGCTCCAAGAGGTGACATGAGCTACGTAAGTGCACACAGATTGGAAGAGCTGGGTCTAAAACTTAAACCAGATCCAACATCTAATCCTTTATTCTTATTACTAAACACACTGCATGGAACATCCTCAGGAAATGTGTGGCGAGAACAAACACAAAGGAGCTGGTCAGGAACTGGTGAGTCCACAAATATTGAGCATCTACTACATTCCAGACTTGCCCTCTGACTAGGGGGATTCCCACCCTTGTGGGGCTATAGAGGGGAAGACCACCATCCAATAAATAGTGACACTGATGCTCTTAAGAGACACTCCACTCACCTGCTCATAACCAATGTACCGAATAAACTGATGCTCACTCTGCTTCTGTAAAATGTGCTGACTGATCCCATGGTCTACCAAGGACTGGTAGGCTGGGCCATCCCTGCATAACCAGGGACTCCGCCAATGGACGCTCTGCTCTGGCGCTCTTGTTGGGCTGGCTGAGCCTTTCTCAGAGCTGTGCTGTGGTCTGAGGCTCTTCCTGCGCAGTCCTCCTTCCCTCCCCCTCTCCTTTCCCAGGTGTCAGACCCGCCCATAGTCTGAAGGCTCTGCCTGCTCAGTCCTGCCCCCTCCCTCTTTCACTCCACAGAGGTTTCCTCCAAGAAATCCTGTGCGCTTCTGGTTCCATCTCGGTGCCTGCTTCCCAGAGGACCTGACCTCCCTGAGCATCCCGCACAGTGAGGTTCACCCAGAGGCCTGATGCAGGGGCAACTAGTGTAAGAGATGGGAAACAGAGCTCCTGGAGGAAGGAGTGATGGGAGCCGGCGTGGCTGTTGGGAGAATCAGTTCAAAACTGAATGACTCTACTACTTTCTGGTGGTCACACTTGGGTGACTTTTGAAACCCTCTGTGCCTCAGTTTCCTTCTGTGCAAAATGGGAATAATGATGTTACCTCCTTCCTAGAGCTTTTCGATTCAGTGAGATAATCCATGCGCAAGAGCTGAGAGGTGTGTCCTGGGGAGGCCGTGGCAGAGACCCAGGGCAGGACTGAGCAAAGGCTGCTTGGAGCCCCATGGGGGTCCAGGGTGGTCTCACCTTTGTGTGGCCTCTGTAGTCTCTTAAATAGCCCCCTCAGCTCCTCATGCAGAAATGAGACCCAGGGGCGGCACAAGCCCCTGTCCTCTCTGCCCATAAATGTAGCCCCAGGAAAAAAACCTCTGTGGGGGTTTTGACTGGGAGATGTGGTGTCACTATGGCAGTCTGACTACTATCTGGGTCATTTGATCCCTGGAAACTGCCAGATCAGATAATGCTGTAGGTGTGCGTGACTCTCTGCGTCAGATGTGCTGACTAAGGGCCCTTGTCTCCAGGTCCCATGGAGACCATCTCCCCTTCAGTGAGCCTCAGGCGGAAGCTGGTTTCAGCTGGTGTGTTCAAGCTCAAAGTTTAGGAGAGGATGCTAATTTAGAGGCCTACACTTACCCCTCTATCAGGTGGCTTGATCCATGATGGTGCAGACGCTCACTAACTAACAAAGGTTGAAATACTGGAATTTGCAAATTTTTACATTAGGAAACATTTTAATTGGAGAGTAATATATGTCCATAAGTGTGAAAATAAGAAGTGTACAGCTCACGCGTTTCACAGAGAACACGCCTGTGGAACCAGCACCCAGACCAACAAAAGGAACATTATCAGCCCCCACCATCCGCCAGACCCCTTCCAGCCACGACCTCCCCCCAAGTGTAACCACTCTTCTGACTTCCAGCTGCCTGGTTCCTTTTGCAGTTTTGAACTTGATGTAAATGGCAGCACACGGCATCTCTGGGTCTGGCTTCTTTCTTGACATCATGTGTGACATCCATCCACATGGCGTGGAAGCAGTAGATCATTCATTCTCATGCGGATGGTATTTTGCTGGGTGAATACAGCACAATTGAGCCATTCTTCCAGTGAAGGACCTTTGAGCTGACTCCAGTTTGAGGCTATTACAAATAGTGCATTCTAGTATGTGTAGTTTTGTGAAAATTTATGCACATTTGTGTTAAGCATCAGAGTTTTACTATTTAACAATATAAATTGGAAAGTGGTGAGTTTATGATATTATTCTTCTCAATCTCTTTCATGATGATATAAATATGCTTTGGGGTTGGGAGAGAAAGGGGTGAAGTCACACTAGGACGCATCCCGCTGCCTTGGGATCTGTGTCCCAGTTTTAGCAGGTCCCCATATGACCATCACCTGGCCCCGGGAGGAAAGAGGGTTTCTGCAGGTTTTGTGGGAAGAGTTTCGAGCAAGGCCCCATACAGCATCTCACTCAGGGGGTGGTGGCGGGACCCTCACAGGATGCTCCTCAGACCCTCAACTCTGCCTCCCATGCACCCCACGACCTCAGGCAACTTACTCAACCTCTCCTGTCTCAGAGGTTTCATCTGTAAGGAACGGTTAGGAATGGATGATCTTTTGGTGGACTGGAGCATTTGTTTCTGTTGGATGGCTACCTAGGAGT
>NW_025802950.1:0-3465 GCF_021613505.1 Equus quagga
TTGTGACAAGATGGATGAACCTGGAGGACATTATGCTAAGTGAAATAAGACAGACACAGAAAGATAAATATTGCATAAATTCACTTTTATGTAGAATAAAAAAAAACTGAACTCATAGTAACACACAGTAGAATAGTGATTACCAGAGGCTGAGGGATGGGGAGAAAGAAATGATATTGATCAAATGTAATAAACTGTCTGTAATAAGGTGAATAAGTTATGGAGACAAATGTACAGTATGGTGACTATAGTCAATATTGTGTTATATACCTGAAATTTACTAAGAGATCTCAAGTATTCTCACCACACACACACACACACACACACACATACACACACAGACATGCAAATTGTAACTATGTGAGGTGAAGGATGTGTTAATTAGCTTGAGCACAGTGATCTTTTCAAAATGTGCGGATTCTCAAAATATCAAGATGTACACCTTAAATATATACAATTCCTATTTGTCAATTATACCCCAGTAAAGCTGAAGGGAAAAGAAAAAAAAGGTCAATGACAGAGAAAGAAAATTAAGGGCAGCCAGAGAATAGAAAATAAGATAGAATGGAACCCCCATCAGTCTATCAGTGGATTTCTCAGCAGAAATTCTACAGGCTAGGAGAGAATGGAATGAAAGATTCAAAATATATCACAGAAATATACCACTTCAAATATATATAGACACACAGAGAAAAACTCATGTCCACAATCAATATACTCACAGACAGAAACTCAGACTCTCAGGTCTCTAATGCAGAATAAGACAACCAAACACACATGCACACACACACACTCCCAGACCCTCCCTCCCACCCCAGCCCACAAGACAGCTCCCAAGAGAGACAGACAGCCCTGGCACTCAGTGGAGGCCACTGCAGGCAGACAGGATGAATAGACCTCAGCATGACCTGCCCCACCTAAGCTGTCATGGCAGGGGGCATTTTCCTGATTCCAAACCAAATACTGGGGATCTGCCTCAAGCCAGGGCCTTCTGGATGGCTGTGCGTGGGTCCTGAGATGCCAGAGAGTGACCAGGGTAGGGTTTCTCTGAGGACAGGGGTCCAGGGCAGGGACAGGGACCCTGACAGGGTGCAGTTAGAGTGGGTGTTTTGGATGGGGCTTAGCAGATCCTGAGGTCAAGAGAGGTGGAGAGGAGAGCTTCCCCAGGACCCTGCCGTGTGTCGGAGTGGGCTGCACCCTCTCCTACAATAACAACAATAACAGTAATGCCATCACCAGAGCTATTATATGGCAATATTATCTTCATCACAGCAATGACTGACCATTAGTCCCAGGTCAAGGAGCTGAGAGCTGACCATGGCTGCCTGGTTTGGCCTCATCTTCAGAGTAGGGCAGACCTCAAGCAAAGCTGGGTCCTGGACAAAGCTTCTCTCTGGCCCCTTCTCCCTCTGGAGTCTCTAGGCCTCAGTCTGCCCCTCTCCCAAAATCCCTTCCCAGACCCAAGTCCTCTCTGACCCTTTTCTCAGCCTTGGTACCGCCCTCTCCATGACCACTCTGAACCTGATTCCCCAGCTGTGCAAGGGGGATAGAGATGGTACCAACCTGAGCATCCCATGAGATGATGCCTACACAGCACAATGCTTAGCACATGCCCATAAGAGGAGGGACCTTTGATTATATCATTATTGCCTTTAATGAATGTGCACCTTCTAAGGCACAAGTTCTGGGAGGACAGAGACCCCTGGGAGATGATGCTAATATGCACAGGGACTGGGCACTTGGCTACCTCTTGTCCTTATGACAGTCTTCGGACTCAGGCATGGACACTCCCATTTTAATGAAGGAAACCTGATCAGTGTCACACAGCTGGTAAGCTGCACAACCAGCTCTCAAGCCCAAGACTCCTGGCCTGGCCTCCAGGGGCCTTGAAGGGCTCCCCTGCACTAGCTTTTGGTAGCAAGCACTTCCTTGGCTGCAGAAAAGATCTCAACTGTTCCAGGTCCCCAACCTCTGTTCACTTCTCTTTCTGTCCTTCCTCCCTGCTGGAGCTCTGATCAGGGTGACCCTGGCATCCTTCATGGAAGTCCCCAGTCCCTTACAGGCTGGGCCTCTCTCCCATTCACTTCTCTGCTGGTCTGACTTCCACACCTTCTGTACTGGTCTCTCCTTGTGTAACCAGGTCAGCCCACCTCTGGGGCTCTTTAGGCAGCCAACAGCATCTAAACAGAATTTCATATGCTCTATTGTTTTGTTTTGTTTTTGTTTTGCCTGTTTTTATGGTTTCTTTATATTTATGGTGAAAGACAGTGATTTTCCACCATAAAAGTGATGGAACATTTCCTGTTTACTATAAATTTACATAATAATAAAAATGGTGGGATTTAAAGTAATGATTTTAAGCTGCCATGGGCCTGAATGAGTTGGGGAAACAGTGTGCCCAGTCATGCAGAACAGAGCCTTAAGGAATTCAGGATGGGAACAAGGAGAGATGATCACCAGTGGGGTTTGTCCTAGTCACCTGAGTCCCCTGGCCCCTGTCCACCTGCTTGGCTCTCCCCACCCATCACTCCTGGTGCTGCCAAGCTCTCTCCGTATTGCCCCCATGTGGCCCAGCAGAGAAGCTGATGAACTTTCTCTCTTAAAATGCTCACTTTCCTGGAGATCCTGGGAGATCAATCATGAGAGTCAGCTTAGAGATTTCCCCCATTAAAGTTCATAATGTAGAGCCATGCTAACAGGTAGTAAGATGACATAGATAAGTGACATATCCACTGCTGTTTCAGGTGATAAGATATCTGGTTCATTAGGAATGATTTTGAGACCACACACACTTTGTCACGCAAAGTAGAATATCCAGACCAGAAGAAGACATATTTTCTTACCATTTAATCATAATCATATCATTCAGGTCAAATATAGCCTCTTCCTTTGGGATTTCTTCCTACAGTCGTATTTCATTAATCATATTTATAAATATTATAGTATTTTCAAACATATGGAACTATCTATTAGCTTTCTATCAGTGACTTCTAGCACAGTTCCATTATTAGAAACATGTTCTGTGTGATGTCATTCCTCTAAAATATATTGAAATTTGCTTTATAGCCCAAATAAATAGGATTAATCTTGTATATGTATCATATGTGCTTAAAATTAATGTGTCCTTGAGGCTGGCCTTGTGGCCTAGTGATTAAGTTCAGTGTGCTTCACTTTGGCAGCCCAGGTTCAATTCCCGGGCACGGACCTACACCACTCAGTAGCAGCATGCTGTGGTGGTGACCCACATACAAAACAGAGGAAGATTAGCCCAGATATTCATTCAGGGGAATCTTCCTCAGCAAGAAAAAAAAAATAATGTGTCCTCAACAGTTGTTTTCTGGGTACAGACAGATATACGTATACATCTACAGTATTAAGATGATGTGCTATTAAGATCTTTTGCATCTTACAGATGTTCTGTCTGCTTTTTGTATGAATTGCTGAGGGAGGGGTGTGAAAACCTCC